>NC_050572.1:22852533-23152533 GCF_013265735.2 Oncorhynchus mykiss
AGGTTTGTAGGCCTCTTTGCTCACACACACTTTTTCAGTTCTGCCCACAAATTGTCTATAGGTTTGAGGCCAGGGCTTTGTGATGGCCACTCCAATACCTTGACTTTGTTGTCCTTTAGCCATTTTGCCACAAATTTGGAAGTATGCTTCATGACTGATGTCTTGAGATGTTGCTTCAAAATATCTACATAATTTTCCTCCCTCATGATGCCATCTATTTTGTGAAGCGCACCAGTCCCTAGTGCAGTAAAGCACCCCCATAACATGATGCTGCCCCCCCCCCCCCCCCCCCCCCGTGCTTCACGGTTGGGATGGTGTTCTTCAGCTTGCAAGAATCCCCCTTTTTCCTCCAAACATAACAATAGTCATTATGGCCAAACAGTTCTAATTCAATTTCATCAGACCAGAGGACATTTCCCCAAAAAGTATGATCGTTGTCCCCATGTGCAGTTGCAAACTGTAGTCTGGCTTTTTTATGGCGGTTTTGGAGCAGTGGCTCCTTGCTGAGCAGCCATTCAGGTTATGTTATGCAGCCAAGCCATGTTACGTTATGTCGATATAGGACTTGTTTTACTGTGGATATAGATACTTTGTACCTGTTTCCTCCAACATCTTCACAAGGTCCTTTGCTGTTGTTCTGGGATTGATTTGCACTTTTTGCACCAAAGTACGTTCATCTCTAGGAGACAGAACACGTCTCCTTCTGAGCGGTATGATGCATACTTGCATAATATTGTTTGTACAGATGAACATGGTACCTTTACCTCTATTACCGCTCTCTCTCTCCCTATATACCTCTATTAATCTACCTCTCTCTCTCTCCCTATATACCTATATTAATCTACCTCTCTCTCTCTCCCTCTATACCTCTATTAATCTACCTCTCTCCCTCTCTCCCTCTATTAATGTACCTCTCTCTCTATATACCTCTATTAATCTACCTCTCTCCCTCTATACCTCTATTAATCTCCCTCTATACCTCTATTAATATCCCTCTATCTCTCTCCCTCTATACCTCTATTAATCTACCTCTCTCCCTCTATACCTCTATTAATCTCCCTCTATACCTCTATTAATATCCCTCTATCTCTCTCCCTCTATACCTCTATTAATCTACCTCTCTCCCTCTATACCTCTATTAATATCCCTCTATCTCTCTCCCTCTATACCTCTATTAATCTACCTCTCTCCCTCTATACCTCTATTAATCTCCCTCTATACCTCTATTAATCTCCCTCTATCTCTCTCCCTCTATACCTCTATTAATCTACCTCTCTCTCCCTCTATACCTCTATTAATCTACCTCTCTCCCTCTCTCCCTCTATTAATCTACCTCTCTCCCTCTCTCCCTCTATTAATGTACCTCTCTCTCTATATACCTCTATTAATCTACCTCTCTCCCTCTATACCTCTATTAATCTCCCTCTATACCTCTATTAATCTACCTCTCTCTCCCTCTATACCTCTATTAATCTACCTCTCTCCCTCTCTCCCTCTATTAATCTACCTCTCTCCCTCTCTCCCTCTATTAATGTACCTCTCTCTCTATATACCTCTATTAATCTACCTCTCTCCCTCTCTCCCTCTATTAATCTCCCTCTATACCTCTATTAATATCCCTCTATCTCTCTCCCTCTCTCCCTCTATTAATCTACCTCTCTCCCTCTCTCCCTCTATTAATGTACCTCTCTCTCTATATACCTCTATTAATCTACCTCTCTCCCTCTCTCCCTCTATTAATCTACCTCTCTCCCTCTCTCCCTCTATTAATCTCCCTCTATACCTCTATTAATATCCCTCTATCTCTCTCCCTCTATACCTCTATTAATCTACCTCTCTCCCTCTCTCCCTCTATTAATGTACCTCTCTCTCTATATACCTCTATTAATCTACCTCTCTCCCTCTATACCTCTATTAATCTCCCTCTATACCTCTATTAATATCCCTCTATCTCTCTCCCTCTATACCTCTATTAATCTACCTCTCTCCCTCTCTCCCTCTATTAATGTACCTCTCTCTCTATATACCTCTATTAATCTACCTCTCTCCCTCTCTCCCTCTATTAATCTACCTCTCTCCCTCTCTCCCTCTATTAATGTACCTCTCTCTCTATATACCTCTATTAATCTACCTCTCTCCCTCTATACCTCTATTAATCTCCCTCTATACCTCTATTAATATCCCTCTATCTCTCTCCCTCTATACCTCTATTAATCTACCTCTCTCCCTCTCTCCCTCTATTAATCTCCCTCTATACCTCTATTAATATCCCTCTATCTCTCTCCCTCTATACCTCTATTAATCTACCTCTCTCTCTATACCTCTATTAATCTACCTCTCTCCCTCTCTCCCTCTATTAATCTCCCTCTATACCTCTATTAATATCCCTCTATCTCTCTCCCTCTATACCTCTATTAATCTACCTCTCTCTCTCTATACCTCTATTAATGTACCTCTCTCCCTCTCTCCCTCTATTAATGTACCTCTCTCCCTCTATACCTCTATTAATCTACCTCTCTCTCTCTATACCTCTATTAATGTACCTCTCTCCCTCTCTCCCTCTATTAATGTACCTCTCTCTCTATATACCTCTATTAATCTATCTCTCTCCCTCTATACCTCTATTAATCTACCTCTCTCCCTCTATACCTCTATTAATCTCCCTCTATCTCTCTCCCTCTCTCCCTCTATTAATGTACCTCTCTCTCTATATACCTCTATTAATGTACCTCTCTCTCTATATACCTCTATTAATGTACCTCTCTCTCTATATACCTCTATTAATGTACCTCTCTCTCTATATACCTCTATTAATGTACCTCTCTCTCTATATACCTCTATTAATCTACCTCTCTCCCTCTATACCTCTATTAATCTCCCTCTATACCTCTATTAATCTCCCTCTCTCTCTATATACCTCTATTAATCTCCCTCTATACCTCTATTAATCTCCCTCTCTCTCTATATACCTCTATTAATATCCCTCTCTCTCTATATACCTCTATTAATCTACCTCTCTCCCTCTATACCTCTATTAATCTCCCTCTATACCTCTATTAATCTCCCTCTCTCTCTATATACCTCTATTAATCTACCTCTCTCTCTATATACCTCTATTAATCTACCTCTCTCTCCCTCTATACCTCTATTAATGTACCTCTCTCTCTATATACCTCTATTAATCTCCCTCTCTCTCTATATACCTCTATTAATCTACCTCTCTCTCTATATACCTCTATTAATCTACCTCTCTCTCCCTCTATACCTCTATTAATGTACCTCTCTCTCTATATACCTCTATTAATCTACCTCTCTCTCTATATACCTCTATTAATCTACCTCTCTCTCTATATACCTCTATTAATCTACCTCTCTCCCTCTATACCTCTATTAATCTCCCTCTATACCTCTATTAATATCCCTCTATCTCTCTCCCTCTATACCTCTATTAATCTACCTCTCTCCCTCTATACCTCTATTAATCTCCCTCTATACCTCTATTAATCTCCCTCTCTCTCTATATACCTCTATTAATCTACCTCTCTCTCTATATACCTCTATTAATCTACCTCTCTCTCCCTCTATACCTCTATTAATGTACCTCTCTCTCTATATACCTCTATTAATCTACCTCTCTCTCCCTCTATACCTCTATTAATCTATCTCTCTCCCTCTATACCTCTATTAATCTACCTCTCTCTCTATATACCTCTATTAATCTACCTCTCTCTCCCTCTATACCTCTATTAATCTATCTCTCTCCCTCTATACCTCTATTAATCTACCTCTCTCCCTCTCTCCCTCTATTAATCTACCTCTCTCCCTCTCTCCCTCTATTAATGTACCTCTCTCTCTATATACCTCTATTAATCTACCTCTCTCCCTCTCTCCCTCTATTAATGTACCTCTCTCTCTATATACCTCTATTAATGTACCTCTCTCTCTATATACCTCTATTAATCTACCTCTCTCCCTCTATACCTCTATTAATCTACCTCTCTCCCTCTATACCTCTATTAATATCCCTCTATCTCTCTCCCTCTATACCTCTATTAATCTACCTCTCTCCCTCTATACCTCTATTAATCTCCCTCTATACCTCTATTAATCTACCTCTCTCCCTCTCTCCCTCTATTAATCTACCTCTCTCCCTCTCTCCCTCTATTAATGTACCTCTCTCTCTATATACCTCTATTAATCTACCTCTCTCCCTCTATACCTCTATTAATCTCCCTCTATACCTCTATTAATATCCCTCTATCTCTCTCCCTCTATACCTCTATTAATCTACCTCTCTCCCTCTCTCCCTCTATTAATGTACCTCTATACCTCTATTAATATCCCTCTATCTCTCTCCCTCTATACCTCTATTAATGTACCTCTATACCTCTATTAATATCCCTCTATCTCTCTCCCTCTATACCTCTATTAATCTACCTCTCTCTCCCTCTATACCTCTATTAATCTACCTCTCTCCCTCTATACCTCTATTAATCTACCTCTCTCCCTCTATACCTCTATTAATCTACCTCTCTCTCCCTCTATACCTCTATCAATCTACCTCTCTCTCTCTCCCGCTATACCTCTATTAATCTACCTCTCTCTCTCTCTTTCTCTCTCCCTCTATACCTCTATTAATCTACCTCTCTCTCTGCCTATACCTCTATTAATCTACCTCTCTCTCTCTCCCTCTATGAATCTACCTATCTATCTCCCTCTATACCTCTATCAATCTCTCTCTCTCCCTCTATACATCTATTCATCTACCTCTCTCTCCCTCTATCCCTCCTCCCTATATCTACCTCCTTTATTTCTCCCAATATATACCTCTGTATTTCTCTATATCTACCTCCTTTATTTCGCTCTATATATACCTCTCTATTTATCTCCCTCTCTCGCTCTATACCTCTCTATTTATCTACCTCTCTGTATACCTCTCAATTTATCTACCTCTCTGTATACCTCTCAATTTTTCTACCTCTCTGTATACCTCTATTTATCTACCTCTCTGTATACCTCTCTATTTATCTACCTCTCTGTATACCTCTATTTATCTACCTCTCTGTATACCTCTCTATTTATCTACCTCTCTGTATACCTCTCTATTTATCTACCTCTCTGTATACCTCTATTTATCTACCTCTCTGTATGCCTCTATTTATCTACCTCTCTGTGTACCTCTATTTATCTACCTCTCTGTATACCTCTATTTATCTACCTCTCTGTATACCTCTCTATTTATCTACCTCTCTGTATACCTCTATTTATCTACCTCTCTGTATACCTCTCTATTTATCTACCTCTCTGTATACCTCTCTATTTATCTACCTCTCTGTATACCTCTATTTATCTACCTCTCTGTATACCTCTCTATTTATCTACCTCTCTGTATACCTCTATTTATCTACCTCTCTGTATACCTCTCTATTTATCTACCTCTCTGTATACCTCTATTTATCTACCTCTCTGTATACCTCTCTATTTATCTACCTCTCTGTATACCTCTATTTATCTACCTCTCTGTATGCCTCTATTTATCTACCTCTCTGTATACCTCTATTTATCTACCTCTCTGTATACCTCTATTTATCTACCTCTCTGTATACCTCTATTTATCTACCTCTCTGTATACCTCTCTATTTATCTACCTCTCCGTATACCTCTATTTATCTACCTCTATGTATACCTCTCTATTTATCTTCCTCTCTGTATACCTCTCTATTTATCTACCTCTCTGTATACATCTATTTATCTCTCTCTTATACCTCTCTCTCTCCCTTTTTCTATCTATCAACCTCTCCATCTACCTTTTTCTCCATCTAACTAATTCTCATTGTATCTCTGTCTCTCTACATTGTATCTCTGTCTCTCTACATTGTATCTCTGTCTCTCTACATTGTATCTCTGTCTCTCTACATTGTATCTCTGTCTCTCTACATTGTATCTCTGTCTCTCTACATTGTATCTCTGTCTCTCTACATTGTATCTCTGTCTCTCTACATTGTATCTATGTCTCTCTACATTGTATCTCTGTCTATCTACATTGTATCTCTGTCTCTCTACATTGTATCTCTGTCTCTCTACATTGTATCTCTGTCTCTCTACATTGTATCTCCATCTCTCGCTTTCTCATGTTTTGTCACATTTGGTCTCCTACTCCTTCTGTTTCCTCACCTTCCTGCTTTCCGTCTCTCTTTTTCCTCTCTTCACATCTCTCTTGTACTTTTTCTGTCGTCATCTCTCTCTCTCTACACTTTTCATTGGATGGAATCTGATATAAGGCCTCTTTCACCAATCTTTTTATCGACCCTCTCTCTCTGTCACACACACACACTTTTACTGCCTTGTTGACCACTGAGAGAGACCACTCAACACAGTCCCTTCTGACCCACTCCAGCCAAACTACAAGACCAGGAGATGGAGGGAAGAGGAGAGAGAGATGGGAGAGAGGGGAGAGGAAATGGGGAGGGGGTAGAGGGTAGAGGGTAAAGGAGAGAGAGGGAGGCGGGAGGGAGGGAAGCAAATGCAAATAAAAGAGGGGAGGAAATAGAGAGCAGAAAAGAGTGGAAGAAGGGTGAACAGGGCAGTGGGTGAAGGAGAGAGCGATAGGAAGAAGGGAGCAAAGAGGAGAAAGTAAAAGAGGGAGGTATTGGGGAGAGACAGAAGATTGAGGAAGAGAAGAGAGAGGGACAGGAGAGAGATAAAAGGACACTGGTTTCCCCAACATCAATCCCACTGCACCTAAAGTGATGATGTTCCAACAGAGCCCCATCATTGTTCTAGAACCCCTATGTCCCGGGGGAGAACCCTTCTGTGTTTCAGTGCTTGATTGACATTCCATTTGTCCCATGAAAGGGGACTGTCTATCCCTCATTTGGGTTTAACACTACAAATATAAATATCTCTATATTTGTCTATTATTCTGCTCTGGCTTTGGATGCTATTCACACAAACATACATCACTTCAAGAGGATGACAATGTGTTTTACATCTGACAACGAACAAGATGTTGTTATTTCTTCCTGTGAGACTCAGTTTCAAGAAGACAGTTTTTTCTAATGAAATTAACAAAATTTGTTATTCCAAATAAAACAATACAGAAGACACATTTTTTTCATATCTGTGTTTACATATATTATGTTTACATATCTTGCATTACTCATCTCATATGTATACAGTGGAGCAAAAAAGTATTTAGTCAGCCACCAATTGTGCAAGTTCTCCCACTTAAAAAGATGAGAGAGGCCTGTAATTCATCATAGGTACACTTCAACAATGACAGACAAAATGAGAAAAAAAATCCAGAAAATCACATTGTAGGATTTTTAATTAATTTATTTGCAAATTCTGGTGAAAATAAGTATTTGGTCACCTACAAACAAGCAAGATGATGTTGAGACTGGTGTTTTGCGGGTACTATTTCATGAAGCTGCCAGTTGAGGACTTGTGAGGCGTCTGTTTCTCAAACTAGACACTCTAATGTACTTGTCCTCTTGCTCAGATGTGCACCGGGGCCTCCCACTGCTCTTTTTATTTTAGTAGAAACAGTTTGCGTTGTTCTTTGAAGGGAGTCGTACACAGCGTTGTACGAGATCTTCCGTTTATTGACAAATTATCGCATGGAATAGCCTTCATTTCTCAGAACAAGAATAGACTGACGAGTTTCAGAAGAAAGTTAGTTGTTTCTGGACATTTTGAGCCTGTAATCGAACCCACAGATGCTGATGCTCCAGATACTCATCTAGTCTAAAAGCCAGTTTTATTGCTTCTTTAATTAGCACAACAGTTTTCAGCTGTGCTAACATAATTGCAAAAGGGTTTTCTAATGATCAATTAGCCTTTTAAAATGATGAACTTGGATTAGCTAACACAATGTGCCATTGGAACACAGGAGTGATGGTTGCTGATAATGGGCCTTTGTACGCCTATGTAGATATTCCATAAAAACTCAGCCGTTTCCAGCTACAATAGTCATTTACAACATGAACAATGTCTACACTGTATTTCTGATCAATTTGATGTTATTTAAATGGACAAAAAATATGCTTTTCTTTCAAAAACAAGGACATTTCTAAGTGACCCCAAACATTTGAATGGTAGTGTAGATGGTATACATGTATATTACTACTACAGGTTACTGAGAATACACCCTATCTATTAGACTGTGATTACTGTAATTCATTCATAATCTACTCAACAGGAAACACTTCCCTTTTTCTCCTCTCTGCATACTGAACTATAATACAGTGGGAAGGGTGTGGAGTTCATGTGAGAAAGGGAAAGGCATCACAGCAGGTTCCCACACACACACACACACACACACGCACACACGCACACGCACGCACACACACAGACACACACACACACACAGACACACACAGACACACACACACACACACACACACACACATACACACACACACACAGAGAGACACACACACATACACTCACACACACACACACGGTAATGTGAGAGAAGAAAGCATTATGGTAGATAAATGCAGAAAGGGGGAAAACTCTAATCACAACTTCCTTCAATCACTATACACATTTGAATATTTCCTACCTGAAAGTACGAATACTATACAATTTTAATCATTCTTTAACATGTAGATGATTTTTTCGTCTCTCAGGTTTTTTTTGTTTTTTTTCATAAAAGACTGGGAGAAGAGGTATAACTGGTAATGTCTTAGGCAGAGGGGAGAAAAACATGGTTTAAATGTCTCTGATGAAGAATCACTTATAGAACAATGAGAGATGGCTGGAGATTGCTGAGAGAGAGAGAGAGAGAGAGAGAGAGAGAGAGAGAGAGAGAGAGAAGTGCTTTATGAAGGTAGAACGATGGAGGATGTACAGTTCACCTCTCTAAGTATTGGATCTGCTCTCATCGTCTTCTTATATGATGGAACAAAATGATACAATGCAATACAGTAGAATACAATACAACACAGTACAGTACAATACAATACAATGGAACGGAACAAAATATTGAATAGATTAGATCAGAAAAATATATAATATAATTGAATATTGGTTATGTATTTTGTCCATATCTACTAAATGGATTATCAAATTCCTCTACTTCATTTCTACTTCTTACCTGAGAGAGGAGGAGGAAGGGAAAGGAGGAAGAAAAATAAATAGCTGATCCACTGTCCTTCATCACCACAGTACAAGGTCTTCTGACACAGCTACTCTCTTCCCTCTCTTTCGCTCTCTGTCTCTCTGTCTTTATTCTCTCTCTTTTATTCTCTCTGTCTTTGTCTTTTATTCTCTCTGTCTTTTATTCTCTCTGTCTTTGTCTTTCATTCTCTCTGTCTCTGTCTTTTATTCTCTCTGTCTCTGTCTTTCATTCTCTCTGTCTTTGTCTTTCATTCTCTCTGTCTCTGTCTTTTATTCTCTCTGTCTTTCATTCTCTCTGTCTCTGTCTTTTATTCTCTCTGTCTCTGTCTTTTATTCTCTCTGTCTCTGTCTTTTATTCCCTCTGTCTTTTATTCTCTCTGTCTCTGTCTTTTATTCTCTCTGTCTTTTATTCTCTCTGTCTTTTATTCTCTCTGTCTTTGTCTTTTATTCTCTCTGTCTCTGTCTTTTATTCTCTCTGTCTCTGTCTTTTATTCTCTCTGTCTTTTATTCTCTCTGTCTCTGTCTTTTATTCTCTCTGTCTTTTATTCTCTCTGTCTTTTATTCTCTCTATATTTTATTCTCTCTGTCTTTTATTCTCTCTGTCTTTTAATTATCTCTGTCTTTTATTCTCTCTGTCTTTTATTCTCTCTGTCTCTGTCTTTTATTCTCTCTGTCTCTGTCTTTTATTCTCTCTGTCTCTGTCTTTTATTCTCTCTGTCTTTTATTCCCTCTGTCTTTTATTCTCTCTGTCTCTGTCTTTAATTCTCTCTGTCTTTTATTCTCTCTGTCTTTGTCTTTTATTCTCTCTGTCTCTGTCTTTTATTCTCTCTGTCTCTGTCTTTTATTCTCTCTGTCTTTTATTCTCTCTGTCTCTGTCTTTTATTATCTCTGTCTTTTATTCTCTCTGTCTTTTATTCTCTCTGTCTCTGTCTTTTATTCTCTCTGTCTTTTATTCTCTCTATCTTTTATTCTCTCTGTCTTTTATTCTCTCTGTCTTTTAATTCTCTCTGTCTTTTATTCTCTCTGTCTTTTATTCTCTCTGTCTCTGTCTTTTATTCTCTCTGTCTCTGTCTTTTATTCTCTCTGTCTCTGTCTTTTATTCTCTCTGTCTTTTATTCCCTCTGTCTTTTATTCTCTCTGTCTCTGTCTTTTATTCTCTCTGTCTTTTATTCTCTCTGTCTTTTATTCTCTCTGTCTTTTATTCTCTCTGTCTTTTATTCTCTCTGTCTTTGTATTTTATTCTCTCTGTCTTTTATTCTCTCTGTCTCTGTCTTTTATTCTCTCTGTCTCTGTCTTTTATTCTCTCTGTCTTTTATTCTCTCTGTCTTTTATTCTCTCTGTCTTTGTATTTTATTCTCTCTGTCTTTTATTCTCTCTGTCTCTGTCTTTTATTCTCTCTGTCTCTGTCTTTTATTCTCTCTGTCTTTTATTCTCTCTGTCTTTTATTCTCTCTGTCTCTCTGTCTTTTATTCTATGTCTCTGTCTTCTATTCTCTCTGTCTCTGTCTTCTATTCTCTCTGTCTCTGTCTTCTATTCTCTCTGTCTCTGTCTTCTATTCTCTCTGTCTCTTTGTCTTTTATTCTCTCTGTCTCTCTGTCTTTTATTCTCTCTGTCTTTTATTCTCTCTGTCTCTGTCTTTTATTCTCTCTGTCTTTTATTCTCTCTGTCTTTGTCTTTTATTCTCTCTGTCTCTGTCTTTTATTCTCTCTGTCTCTGTCTTTTATTCTCTCTGTCTTTTATTCTCTCTGTCTCTGTCTTTTATTCTCTCTGTCTTTTATTCTCTCTGTCTTTTATTCTCTCTGTCTCTGTCTTTTATTCTCTCTGTCTTTTATTCTCTCTATCTTTTATTCTCTCTGTCTTTTATTCTCTCTGTCTTTTAATTCTCTCTGTCTTTTATTCTCTCTGTCTTTTATTCTCTCTGTCTCTGTCTTTTATTCTCTCTGTCTCTGTCTTTTATTCTCTCTGTCTCTGTCTTTTATTCTCTCTGTCTTTTATTCCCTCTGTCTTTTATTCTCTCTGTCTCTGTCTTTTATTCTCTCTGTCTTTTATTCTCTCTGTCTTTTATTCTCTCTGTCTTTTATTCTCTCTGTCTTTGTATTTTATTCTCTCTGTCTTTTATTCTCTCTGTCTCTGTCTTTTATTCTCTCTGTCTCTGTCTTTTATTCTCTCTGTCTTTTATTCTCTCTGTCTTTTATTCTCTCTGTCTCTCTGTCTTTTATTCTCTGTCTCTGTCTTCTATTCTCTCTGTCTCTGTCTTCTATTCTCTCTGTCTCTGTCTTCTATTCTCTCTGTCTCTGTCTTCTATTCTCTCTGTCTCTTTGTCTTTTATTCTCTCTGTCTCTCTGTCTTTTATTCTCTCTGTCTTCTATTCTCTCTGTATCTCTGTCTTTTATTCTCTCTGTCTCTGTCTCTGTCTTTTATTCTCTGTCTCTCTGTCTCTCTCTCTCTGAAGATGATAATACCAAACCTATACCGTTGTAGACTTGAATTAGCCTAACCCACAATCTAACATACTGTATCACACACTGTAATGTCTTAAAGTGCACACTTCCATACTATACTTCTATACTGCGCTTCCATACTATAATTCCACATTAGCCAGGCTATCAGGAGGTGTTCTCATTCTCCTAATAAGGGCCCTAAAGAAGAGCCCTAAAGAGGGGAAGGAGTCAGTGAACTAAGCGTACGGTATAAATCCACTGACCTTTCTCATCAATGATGCAGAATAAGTGAACAGAAACATGCTTCCCCTTTTAGCTGCTATGAGAGAGAGGGAGAGAATGAGAGAGATGGAGATAGATGAGAGAGGGGGAGAGAATGAGAGAGAGGGAGAGAATGAGAGAGAGGGACGAGAGATGAGAGAGAGGGAGAGAATGAGAGAGAGGGACGAGAGATGAGAGAGGGGGATGAGAGATGAGAGAGAGGGAGAGAATGAGGGGGAGCGGGAGAGAGAAGAGAGATGGGAGAGAGCAGGAGAGAGATGAGAGAGAGATGAGAGAGGGAGGAGAGAGGGAGAGAGAGATGAGAGAGGGGGAGAGGGAGAGAGGGAGAGAGAGAGAGAGAGAGAGAGAGAGAGAGAGAGAGAGATCGGGAGAGAGCAGGAGAGAGATGAGAGAGAGATGAGAGAGGGAGGAGAGAGGGAGAGAGGGATGAGAGAGGGGGAGAGGGAGAGAGGGAGAGAGAGAGAGATGAGAGATGGGGAGAGAGCAGGAGAGAGATGAGAGAGGGGGAGAGAGGGAGAGAGAGAGATGAGAGAGGAAGAGAGATGAGAGATGGGGAGAGAGCAGGAAAGAGATGAGAGAGGGAGTGAGAGATGAGAGGGGGAGAGAGAGATGAACGAGGGGGAGAGAGGGAGAGAGATAAGGGAGAGAGGGAGAGAGATGAGGGAGAGAGAGAGATGAGAAAGCAAGAGAGGGGGGAGAGAGATGAGGTACACATCATCATTAATGCTGTGGATTAGTGATGACAGATACAGTTACAGTATTGTTATATCAGTAATATCTCAAGTCAAGTGTTTTATCAAGGATGAAGTGTTTGGATAGTCTCTGGGGAGAGATGACATTGATAAGAATTACTCTGATTGTAGGCCTACACACACACACACACACACACCTTATTAAGCTATAATTACAATTTGGCCTTTAGTAATTAAAAAACAGGTAAATAAAGTACTGCATAATAAATCTAAAGCACAATATGAATAAGCATTTCCCCTTCCAGGGCAACTTTGAATTTATCAGCATCACAACCACTGAGTTGGAAATGATGCCCTCTAAAGATAACAGAAGTGCTTATTGTTTGATTAATTCGTTCAGACCTGGCTATTATAATCTCATCTCCACTGTAACAGCTTGATCAGGAGTCAGGAGGTAATTTCATTGAGGTGACATGTTATCTAAACTACAGGAATAAAAAGCTATTATGCTAATTTCATCTCATAGTCATCAATCATCCGCGATAGAGCTGTCACGTCATTCCGTGTTCCCCCTCTGATGCGGTGTGTGTGTGTGTCGGAGGGAGGGAGGGAGGGAGGGAGGGAGGGAGGGAGGGGGGGCGAATTGAACACATCCTCATTATATTTACCGGGACCCCGGGGCGGTGTGTGCGCTCGTGTGTAAACGGGAGGGAATCTTTGAGTGAGCAGGTCTGTCGTTCACAGACACCGTCAATAACGGTAAGTACAGTAGTCCTAGTATATGAGGTATATAGATATTTTATTTCCTGTCTTGTAGGCCTATTTCAATTAAATCAGACTTTTCTAAGTTTATTCTGCAAGATTATTTGGATGAATGTAGGCCTACCTTCGGCTTTGTTCTGTTCTCTCATTGAGGAAGAACAACTCCGTGCACAAGGATTTCTGCCATTGTATTTTTGGGGCATAGGCCTATTTTGTTTCATTTAAAACATTTGTATTTCTCCATGAAAGGGGATAAATCGAAGGTTCTAAACTGAATATAAGTTCCTGAAGGAGAGGACCCGTAGGGTGCCTGCGGGAGTCCATGTGACGTCAGAGAGACAGGCGCGTTAAAAGCAGAGAGCGCATCAGGAGTGGCATGGTTGGTTTGTGGATGATAGATCACAACATCACTACCGCTTTGGACTGCAAATGATGCGTTTCACCGCGTCAGATTGACTGGACAGTAAACAGATTCATTAATTCAGCGAGTCACCAACTGTCAACCGACTTGGACACCTAAGCCATCCCCCAAAAAACATCCCAAGGGCATTACTGGGAATTGGGGAGAACGGACATTTCCCTAGCTGATGTTTCCCAAATACATCGAAAGAAGAACTGAAGAAGAGCTGAAGAGGAGCTGATCAGACTGTTCATTACAAACCAATATTGGGTGCGGGCACTTTACCCGGGGTGAAAAGCAGTGCGTTTCGGTGTTGGTTTGATTTGGTAAAAGTTACCTTTATTCACAGATCTAAGACAAGCATAACCTCTCCAGACCCCACAATCGGAGGGCAATTGCAAAAGTGACCTTAGATCAACGTCTAGGAGCTACTTAATCCTGATGCACGGATGAGTGACAGTTGGAAATCGTGCTCGATCCTTTGAAGTTTGCCGACATTCACTGATGTTTGATATCATGGCTTACCCGCAGTTAGGATATCCCTACTCACCCACACACCCGGTAAGGCGTCTCTCACTAGAACAAACATCACAGTGTGGTGAAGGAAAACATTGTTTGTTTCTGTTACTATAGTGTCTTCGGTTTTGCACATAAATCCTGTAGCCCAACTTTTTGTTTGCTTGACAAAATAACGAATTTATAGATAGCCTTTTTCGTTTTGTGCTCATGCATTGCATATTGGTTATATTCTTCCTGAAGAATCTATTCTTGTATTCGCGCCAGTTCCTCATGAGCACGAGCTCTCTAGCCAACTGCCTCGAGCCTAGCGGAAGGTCTCTGCTGGACTCCGGTGTGATGCCCCCCTCTCCCCAGCCTCTCCGGTGTCCGGTGTACGAGAGCAGACTGCTCGGCTCCCCGGGCCAAGAGCTACCAACCCCGGCTATAGGTCTGGGTGTGTACGGCGCTGCCTATGGAAAGAGCCAGGGGTACTATGGCACCTGCGGAGGCGACGCAACAGCTTTATATGCCAGGGTATGTACTTATCTATATTGAATTTCGTTTATATATATATATATATATATATATATATTATATATATCTTCTTATTTCACTTAATTCATCATGTCAGCGAAAATTAAAAGGACAGACATTTGCCCAATTCGTACGTACTGGACTGTTCCATATCTGTGGTGGGCACGTAGCCTAAACAAAACTATGTTTGACAGTCAGGTTTTGAAAGGTTTTCTTAAGTTTTCTCAATCACAATGAAATAATAATGAATAATTCAATATTTTGATTTCATATTTGCAGGGAACATTGGAGTCCAAAGATGGAGCGGCTGCGCATGTGGGGGCCTCTCAAACCCCTGCTTACTATCCGTACGATTACGCATTTGGACAGTATCCATATGACCGATATGGGTATGTCTACTAAACGTGCTATCTGTTTCTAAATAACTTGTAATTCCGTTAGAAAACATTTCAATTGTATCTAACCGTGAGAAATGGTGATAACGCATGCGTAATTGTGGCATAAAATAGTTCAATTTACAAACGCATGTCTCCTGCACAATGTAATAAGTCAAACCCCTTAGAGTTCCAAGTACAAGGAGGAAAAAGTCAAATATTTGAAAACTCCAGCACATCTTAGATCCAATAAACAGAGGGTTGAAAATAAATATTTGGAAGAGTTTCTCTTTCAAATAAACTCCTATTCTGACACCCCTCCCATCTCCTCCCTTCTCCCAGGTATGGGTCATCAGTGGACAGTGCAGCTGCCCGGAGGAAGAACGCTACCAGGGAGACCACCAGCACTCTGAAGGCCTGGTTGCAGGAACACCAGAAGAACCCGTACCCCACCAAGGGAGAAAAGATCATGCTGGCCATCATCACCAAGATGACACTCACACAGGTAACAACTGGCTCAGTTTGGAGACTGAATATGTTAGTTGGAGCTCTACTGAACTTATTGTTGTGTTCCAGTACATGTCCGACCGAAGAGCACTATGTACTGGTTAGTCACAGTGCTCCTCACTTTTTGAGGAGCACTACACTGTAAAGGGGTTGCAGTGACTTTGACAGTAACTTACAAGCAGCTCAGTGGCAAGTAAAATTATATATGTCATATTATAAACAGGGTGGTTCGAGCCCTGAATGCTGATTGGCTGAAAGCCATGGTATATCAGACCGTATCCATGGGTATGACAAAAAAAATACAAAATTGTTCTAATTACGTTGGTAACCAGTTTATAATAGCAATAAGGCACCTCAGGGGGTTGTGGTATATGGCCAATATAACACGGCTAATGGCTGTATCCAGGCACCCCGAATTGTGTTTTGTCTAAGAACAGCCATTAGCCATGATATATATGTCATATAACATACTCCTTCGGGCCTTATTGCTTAAAAACAGTACTCCAGGGGTAGACAACCCTGCTCCTGGAGTGCCACAGGTACAACTAGGCACCATACCAGGTCAACTGAGCTAATTGATCTGTTCAGTGATTGACTAAATTCCGCACAACTGGTCTTCCAGGTCAGTTAAATCAAAAACATGAAGTACATGTTCGAGTTCCGAGTTAAATTGGTACAGCATTCTTACTCACAGGTGCAAACAGAGCCACCGGAAAACGTGTGGCGAGACAGCATTTCCCCCAGTACTTCATAATCTGGTGTTGCCATTTTCAAAGCAGCAGTACCGACAGGGCCAGTAACTTCTCAGCGCATTTTTGAATTCCAGTTCAACATTTACCTGCTCTGTCGCCGCCTACCATTGAAAACCATTGAAGACTACACTCAGAAAAGTCGTGCTATTTGTATTTGTGCAATATAATTGACCGCACAGTCAAGCACCACTACACTCGCGCAAGTCACAACTTCTCGAGCACTGCAGAAGTTGATAGCTAAAATCGAACAGCACGTACGAGTTGTCCTCAAGTAAAAAGAAGCGCCCATCAATCTACTTGCTGAGCTTATTTATTTTAGTGAAAGTAATTTACAAAAGTAAACCTTCAATAGTGAACACACTAGCATTATGCTGGCTACTCCTCATAGTCTGCAAGGAGTAAGCTACAAAATACCCTTTATAGCATTCCTCTTTCCTGGCCTACTGTAGCCAGTTAGATATCTCTTTTGGAACGCAATTGTCTTAAATAACATACTTTAGAAACAAAAATGAATGCAATTATTACAACGTAATGACTTACATTGCTAAATTATATTAAACAGCTTTTAATACATATCATACTAATCAAATATAGGCTATTAATAGCTGAATATAGATAGAAAGCATGCAAACCTAGGCCCTGTGTGACCCCAATGCATTTAAAATTACACCATGTCCGGGCCAGTAGAGATTCTGTTTGGGCCAGTCAATTTTGAGCCAAGTTAACATTGGACCCTGTCATAGCCTACGAATAGGACCCAGAGTTTTACCTGACCAGGTCATGATATCAGTACAAACTCCAGGCCCAGCAAAGACATGTACGAATTTTGCCTCATCACTTTTGAACCTGTGTTGCAGCCTTTGGGTGCAACAAATATAGTCTCTTACAAGGCACACCTCAAAATATGTTAATGAGACAGAAACAACAATGCCATGCACCCGCTAGTGGTAAAAACATTTTGGGATCTCCAAAGACATGGTACGCTACTGTATTCTGTGGGATGGAATTTCAGTACCATTTGAAATACAGTAAGTATTTCCCCACCCACAACATTCTTCCACAATGCACCATCATTTACAATATGCTAGAGTATTTTACTGCTGATAATACCCCAAATTACCGTATAAATTACAGTTTTCTGTTACAGTGTCAGCACTGGATACTCACAGATAAAGATTACATCCCACAGAAATGTCTTCTGCTTTATCCTAAAAACAATTAGAAACACAGGTTGGAGAGGTTGGAGCAGAGGGCAGCCGTACTGCAGTGCCCCTGAAGCAGTTTTAGGGGTTAAGTGCCTTGCTCAACGCCACAAAGGCCAGATGGGGAATTGATCAAATATGCAATACTATCTTAATGTGTTTGTTCATTCAGGTGTCCACGTGGTTTGCCAATGCACGGCGGAGGCTGAAGAAGGAGAACAAAGTCACATGGTCACCACGAGCCAATAAGAGCTCTGACGAGAGGGGCTGTGATGATGACAGTGACAGTGCAGAGGGATCACAAGAGGAAGAGCCAATCAAAAGCGAGATAGATGTTGATGGTGAGTGCATGCGTACCATAGATTTATATCATTAACTAGAAGAAGCAATTAAAAGGGCGTCTATTAATTTAGATGGAAGTTGCTTTCTATCAGGCTGTCAAGTTTATGATTGTTAAAACATCTATGTATTTTTTGGCTGTAGATTCTGTAACAGTGAGGTGTGTGGACCTACAACAGAGTGATCTGGAGGACTTTGATCTGCTTGAGTCGGATGGTTCTGACTGCGACCCTAAACACCAGTTTCACACCAAGGACACCCCAGTACACACACCACCGGACCACCACCACCACCCCAAAGACCCTTCTACCAGCCCACTCAGACATACCCCAGACACATCCCGACACGGGAACGAGCGGTTGTCACTGTCAGCAGACTGTCCCAAACACACACCAGAGCACAACCGAACAACCAACTCATTCTACACTCAACAGGACCTGCAAAGTACAGAGAGCAGCAAACCTAAAATCTGGTCCATCGCACAAACTGCTGCTATCCAACCTGAATTCCCTGCATGCATGCACACAGCCACCCCCAGCGAGTCTCTCTCCCCAGGGGGGTATCCAACTGAAGTACCCCACCTGAAGGTGGGGGCGGCTGGGCAGCAGGACTCCCCGGTGACTACCCTCAGAGATTGGGTGGACGGGGTCTTCCACGACCCACTGTTCAGACAGAGTTCCTTTAACCCTGTGTTGTCCAAGCCAGCCATGGACAGGGCATGGATTGGGTTAAATAGACAGGTGATGGAAGGCAGAACTCTGGGACAACGTTCTGTTGAACATGTTACCTCGTCTTTGCAGAATGTATAGACTTCTTTACAGAGACTTACAGAGATGTACAGAGACTTACAGAGACTGCTGTAGAAAGGTATATGAACTCCCTGTGATGGCACATGCTTCCATGCCTTTTTTTTGTTTTAGAAAAGTGTCAATGCATCATGTAGGCTACATCAGTGTCAGTAAATAAGTTCTGCATGAACTTCAAATTCTTACTACTTTCAGTTTAAAACACAGATGTAAATGAGTGGAAAAGAGGGATTCAATCCCTTTGGACATAGACAAGCAATGTAGTAGCCTACTCATTCTTCAGGTAAAATGAACCCCTCAACAGATTGGAAAGTGCTGGATGGTTTGATCACAAAAACACTGAAAATATGTAGTTTTATGATGTTGGAGTATCACATTAGTCGTTTATTGGAACTTTGTCATTCCTACAGCACCGTGGGAATACCTTAGGGGGAGTAGCCTACTGGCCTACACCGTTTACAGACCTTTTATAATAACCAGATGCATGAGAGCACCATTTTTTTCTCTTAAACGAAATAAAGCATCATATATGTTTTGCTTATGATCACATCTGATATGACTATTTCACACGTGTATACATGTTCTTGCACTAAAGTCCGATTGCAGTTGTTGAGTCACTGAAATAAACAATCGTTTTTTGCAGAATGATGTTCTCTCTTTATGCGTCTGTTTGCTCGTGGCGTTCGCTCTCCATGGTCCTGAAACTGTGTCGCTAAATCATGAAAATATATCATAGCCCACAAATGAAATATAAATAGGTTTATTTTACATTTTTTATTGAACTAAAATGTAAATTTAAATTTCCTCCAAGACGGAATATTTTGCACATATAGTTAGTTCCTCAATGAATGCACATTGGAGATCGAGATATACTGTAGTAGGCTATTTTTCCCTCAGTTTGTGTGTGTGTGTGTGTGTATGTTTGTAAAAGAGGGCAAGCTGGGCATCCTTGAGCCGTGACTAATTCCAACACACAGAGGACAGGGCTGCTAAATTGTTAAATCGATGCCACTTCCACCGCGGGCCCAGATATAGCAGCAATCAGTGATGCGTCTCTTTTCATTAGCCGGCTTTTGACTGCATCAACCTGGGACCATGAGCTGCGCATCCACCGCTCTCTAAACGGGTCACTCCATTATAGAATATACTCCATTAGCGAGGAGTTGAGCTGCCTAACACACTTCTTAATCTAATAGCTTTATCTCCACTGACTTCATGCAATATCTCTTCTGATTTGCCAGCTGACGGGTTAGGAGTAGCCTAGGTCTGACATTGTAAGACGATCCATGACATGATGCCGTTCAACCCGAGGGTTGAGGGAGACTTTTCCAAATATTAAGGCTAGAATAATAAGTGGCATGAGAGGGATCGAATGGATGGATACTATTGATACAAATGAGGTACAATTCGATCTGGTAAACATCTTTAATATATATATATATATATATATTCAGTAAAGGCCTACATCATGGACTTATTTTGGTCTTTGAATCACCACACCCATCATATCTTTATAAGATGCTTAATGTCGTTGCTTCAAATACAATTTAGTAAATATATAACATTATAGGCCTAATGGAATAGTTCTCACCCTCTCTTCAACTCAAATCCTACAATATCCCAAAAACCTTCAGTTGTCAAGAACAATAAATTATTCAACATAACTTCACGAATTTGAGGCTTTATAAAATGTTCCATAAACACTTTCTAAATAAGAGTTAAAGAACAATTAAGCGGTAGGGTCCAGGATGAATAAACTACTTTTCCCTCTCTTCTTTTCTCCTCAGTATTCGGGTTTAGGAAAGATGATAAAGTATTAAACAGAACAGAGCCGAGATCTTCCGAGGCCTTGTATGGAATTAACCATTTCAGTCTAAATAATTCAAGACGAATTCAACCGAGAATTCCATTCTTTTTCTGCTTCATAAATAAATTAGATTTAAGATGATAAATAATGACATCTGGCTCTTCCTGTAAAGTTTACTTTCTTTCTTCAGCGCAATGAATGTAGACATAGTATATCGAACAATCCTGTAGTCTTATTTACATAGAGCTAGCTAAGGATTACAAAGCGGTACAATGAACAATCTCTGAAATAATGCTCGACACACACAAAAAATAATGTTTCTAAATAGTACCAGATTGAGGTTATTTGGCTTGTAACCATAGCATAAACCCTTTTAATGTAATTTAAAACCCTTTTTTGGAGGTTCAATAAAGAACCATGCTCATAAGGTTCTACCTGGAACCTTATGGTGCTATAAAGAACCCTAAGATTCTATAAAAAATAACAATTAAAAAATGATCTAAATAGCAGCAAAAAAAGGTTCCACTGTGGTTACAACCCTTTATGTGGATGTACAGAACCTTTTTTATGGTTCTTTATATAACCTTTATGGAGAATGGTTCTATAAAGAACCTTTCTCAATCTGAAAGGTTATTTCACAAGACACGTCACTGGCCACAGTCATATATAATATGTAATGGCATACAGTGCTTTCAGAAAGTATTCACTTAACCCACATTTTGTTGTGTTACACCCTGAATTCAAAATGGATTCAATATTTTTTTTCTCGCCCATATAAACACAATACCCCATAATGACAAAGTGAAAACATTTTTTGGGAGATTTTTGCAAATGTGTAAAAAATGAAATGCAGAAACATCGTATTTACGTAAGTACTCACACCCTTGAGTCAAAACTTTGTATAAGCACCTTTGGCAGCGATTACAGCTGCGAGTCTTTCTCGGTAAGTCTCTAAGAGCTTTGCACACCTGGATTGTACAATATTTGCACATTTGCACATTATTCTTTTCAATTCTTCAACCTCTATCAAGTTGATTGTTAAGCATTGCTAGACGGCCATTTTCAAGTCTTGCCATAGGTTTTCAAGCTGATATGATTCAAAACTGTAACTAGGCCACTCAGGAACATTTAATGTCGTCTTGGTAAGCAACTCCATTGTATATTTGGCCTTGTGTTTTAGGTTATTGTACTGCTGAAAGGTGAATTTGTCTTCCAGTGTCTGTTGGAAGGCAGACTGAACCAAGTTTTCCTCTAGGATTTTGCCTGTGCTTAGCTCTATTCCATTTCTTTTTATCCAAAAAAAAAAACTCCCTAGTCCTTGCCGATGACAAGCATACCCATAACATGATGCAGCCACCACCATGCTTGAAAATATGACGAGTGGTAGTCAGTAATGTGTTGTGTTGTGTTTGCCCCAAACATAACGCTTTGAATTCAGGTCATGTTATGTACAGGCTTCCTTCTTATCACTCTGTCATTTAGGTTAGTTATGTGGCAGAACTACAATGTTGTTGATCCATCCTCAGTTTTCTCCTGTCACAACCATTAAACTCTAACTGTTTTATAGTCACCATTGGCTTCATGGTGAAATCCCTGAGTTGTTTCCTTCCTCTCCGGCAAGCTGAGTGTGGAAGGACGCCTGTAGCTTTGTAGTGACTGTGTGCATTGATCTAAAGTTGCAATTAATAAATTCACCATGCTCAAGGCAATTTTTAATGTCTGTTTTTTTTTTACCCATCTATGAATAGGTGCCCTTCTTTGTGAGGCTTTGGAAAATGTCCCTAGTCTTTGTGAGTGAATCTGTGTTTGAAATTCACTGTTCGACTGAGGGATCTTAAAGCTAATTGTATTCTTTCATTTTTTATTAATATCAAAACATTTTAGAAAAACTTAATTCCACTTTAGACATTGTGGGGTATTGTGTGTAGGCCAGTGAACAAAAATCTAAATGTAATCCATTTGAAATTCAGGCTGTAACACAACAAGGTGTGGAAAAGGTAAAGGGGTGTGACTACTTTCTGAAGGTGCTGATAACACAACAAGGTGTGGAAAAGGTAAAGGGGCGTGACTACTTTCTGAAGGTGCTGATAACACAACAAGGTGTGGAAAAGGTAAAGGGGCGTGACTACTTTCTGAAGGTGCTGATAACACAACAAGGTGTGGAAAAGGTAAAGGGGCGTGACTACTTTCTGAAGGTGCTGATAACACAACAAGGTGTGGAAAAGGTAAAGGGGCGTGACTACTTTCTGAAGGTGCTGATAACACAACAAGGTGTGGAAAAGGTAAAGGGGCGTGACTACTTTCTGAAGGTGCTGATAACACAACAAGGTGTGGAAAAGGTAAAGGGGCGTGACTACTTTCTGAAGGTGCTGATAACACAACAAGGTGTGGAAAAGGTAAAGGGGCGTGACTACTTTCTGAAGGTGCTGATAACACAACAAGGTGTGGAAAAGGTAAAGGGGCGTGACTACTTTCTGAAGGTGCTGATAACACAACAAGGTGTGGAAAAGGTAAAGGGGCGTGACTACTTTCTGAAGGTGCTGATAACACAACAAGGTGTGGAAAAGGTAAAGGGGCGTGACTACTTTCTGAAGGTGCTGTAACACAACACATTGGATATACTCACTCATGGTGGTACAAAAAGAGCTATGAGAAAACCACGCCACAAAATATTCTAATGAGCTGCCTACCCTATATTAAAAGTTTCACTAAAAGAGCAAAGAACCCTTTTGTGATCTGTAAATAACCATTGAAAAGCTCAAAAGGGTTCTTTGAGTCATTATGGTTCCACATAGAACCATCACCCTTCCTAAAGAAGCTTTGAGTAACCCTCATTTTTTAGTGTATAGGCTACCATTCCACTTTATTCAATCGCAATTTGTGAGATGATAAACTCTCAAACCTGAATGAGAACTCTACCCCAAACCAAGACGCTCAATAATAGGCCTAAATCAAAAGGTTCAAAACAAACCACCCCCAAAGTTCAGTGTGCTTATATCATCCATGGCGTTTAGCTCTGAGGTGAGAGGAGATATGAGGGAAAAGATATGAAGAGATGTGAGGGGAGAGGGAGAGTAGGCTTAACGGGACTGGAGTACCTGTTTACACCCTCAGCTGCTGCGGTGACATGGGGCCTCAAGTGCTGGAGAGCACTAGCCTGTCTTGCAGAGCACTGTACTGATGAGTGGCAACTTGTAGGTTTTCTCACTGTGGGTTAAGTTCAATACTGCATGTGTTCCATGTCTCTGTCTGTCCAGTGGAGATGTCTATCTGTTCTCCATCCTCTCTTTGTCCTTTCTCCCTCTTTACCGTCCTCTGACTTTCCTTCCATTCCATTCTCTTACCTCTACTGCTAAATTCTTCTCTCCTTCCTCTCTATGTCATCTCTTCCTCTCTGTCATCTCCTCCTCTCTTCTCACCCTCTCTCTTCTCACCCTCTCTCCTCCACTGCCCCCTACTCTCCCTCTCTCTCAACTTAAACCAGAGAAGCAGTCTAGACACACAAACAATATATCCCACCCTGCCTTGTCTCTCTCACTTTTCCCACACAACACCAAGCTCTATGGGCCAGATAATGCATTAAGCCATAGTGTGTTTAATGCCCCAGTCTGGTAGAGTAGCAGAGACAGGTTGGACCTGATGTTAGCTTGTTTGTTTCACACCACTAAGAAAACAGCCCCACCACAGCACACCCTGTGGGGACGCATCATGCAAACATTTACAGTCAAGCATCTGTCAAATGCCCGACCGGTGAATTTCTTTCTTGCAACATGAAGTCTTCCATCACATTCAGATTTTCGATAGTGGTGGAAGCATAGAAATGACTAGAACAGGCAAAGCCCCTCCGACCACAGCAATTTGACAGTTACATATGGGTGGAACTATCCACAACATTAATTGATATATTGTGCATTCTAATAGAATTGCATTCTCTCTCCCATAATAAGGTGGAAGCCCTGTTTTTCAGAATTTCTAACTCTGAAGAAGGTCTGTGTAAGGGTGTTTCTGCAGACTCCAGAGGAGGAGGAAGTTCATTTCTCTAGGCTCTAAGAACATTATATTGACTTATCCTAAACACTGTCTACACCTTCAGTCTAACACCTAGCCCACTCAACACCCTCCATCACACACACACACACACATGCACCTACGGACACGCACGCACCTATGGACACATGCACCTACGGACACACTCGCACACAAACACTTATATGAATACACGCACAAACGTACACACTCTCTCCCCCCCCCCCCCCCCCCTCTCTCCCTCTCTCTCTCCAAGACACACACCACAGCCACACCATTCTCTCCTGTGTCCTGTCACACACACTCAGGTCTTTTGAGGCTATCAGAGTGCTGAGAGCTAACTCTCTCCCTAGACTGTCACGTCACCCCCCTTGGCGGAGGTGTCTGCTTCCCCCAGCTACCCTCTCTGTCCCTGGCACTAGAACATGTCATATCGTCTCCATGGTAAAGGTCACGACGTCTGTACTCTGTTACTTCAGCTGAGTAGGAGGAAGCCCCTCCAACACACTGATCTAAGGTCAGCTATGATTTTTGTACCCTTAATAGTAAAGGTTAGGATTGAAGGATGATGAGCTGATCCTAGACCTGTGTCTATGGGCATTTTAGATCCAGAGTGACTTTAGAGAAGTGAAGGTTAGATAATTGGCTAAAGAGAGATCAGGGGTAGCTCCTTAGTAAGGCTGGAGGCTCAGTAATGTGACAGATCTTAGAGGTACAATCTTTTAATGGGGCAATTATACGGTGAGAATTGTTATTTTATGTTGAGGGAGAATACAGTGATTATAGTGTGTGTGTGTGTGTGTGTGTGTGTGTGTGTGTGTGTGTGTGTGTGTGTGTGTGTGTGTGTGTGTGTGTGTGTGTGTGTGTGCACGCACAGAGGAAATTCAGTGGTATTTATCCTCCTCATCTTCTGCATAGAGGAATCTATTGGAGATTTTTACTGAGTTGCTCTTCTCACACAACACATCTACTTTTACTTCCCTTTGTTTGCATAAGAAACAACAGAACTTTGAAGACATTCTTAAAAAGGACACATTATTACAGACAACTTCTTTAACATTTCTATACGTTTTCTCTTCCTGTAAAAAAGTGATTTGACAGCATGCACCCATCCTAGACAATGAACATAAGCTTAATTGCACATCGGACTAAAATAATTTTGAATCTGAAGAGTTTGATGACAGTCTTAAATTATACCTACAGTTTCCTCACAGCATTGCATCTCTATATCTATTAGGTGGTCCGCCTATTTTAGAGCGATGAATAATTGAAAAGGCGCTGTTTTATTCAACACAATTCATATGCTCAGTTTCATCTGAAAATTTTGCTCAGAGCAATGCCCCAGCCAGCCAAGAGCCTGCAACCTATACACACACACACACACACACACACACACACACACACACACACACACACACACACACACACACACACACACACACACACACACACACACACACACACACACACCTCTTAACCAACCAGTGTGTGTGTCTCACTAAAACCTCCACGCCTTTCAACCTCTCAACTCCCTAACCCTGACCGAACATCCTTTCTAACAATGGCCTTTTCTTCTCTCTTTCAATCACCCATCCCTGGTCTGACTATGAATGAGTCTTACCCTCTTACCATCGCATCAAACCTTCTCTTCCTATGTCACCAGGACCAATTATATCAGCTTGGATGCTTTCCTTCCAACCTGAGCGCCATGGTGTGGAAAACGCTGTTCCAATGGCTGCCTGCATCGCCAGCCCGGGACAGGACAGGATAGCTCTAGCACTGCCTGTCTGTATCTGTAGCCCAGCCCTACTACACCCTGCCTAGGCCAATTTGGCATGCAGGTCTATGGAGAATATGGCTGCTGAAATATATATATCATCTTTTTCAAACATGTATTGTTCCGCGCGGCTGTTCCCTATCAGACTGGAGCCCCCCTGACATCTTCCAGGGGTGGCAGAGCGCAGCGTGGGGAGTGGGAGTGAGGAGGGGGTGGGGTGCGAGAGTATGTGTAAGGGGGGATTGGGAGTGGAAGGGTGGATTAATGCAGGATGAGTCCTATAAGGATCTCCCTGGTCCCTGTGAAGAGGGCCTATAGGAGAAAACTGAGGATGGATCAACATTTTAGATACTCCACAAAACGAACTTAAATGACAGAGTGGAAAGAAGGAAGCTTGTACAGAATAAAAATATTCCAAAACATGCATCGTTACTGCAAAACAAGTGGCAAAGAAATTAAGTTTTTGTCCTTGTGATGATCGTCCTATGATCCTCCTTGTGATGATCGTCCTATGATCTCCTAGTGATGATCGTCCTATGATCTCTGTCATGACGTTGGCCTGGGGGTAGGTTTATGACAGTCATAAATACCTCTTCCCCCCTTTTTCCTCTCTCTACCCTACTGATGTTACATTTGCAAACCCCTTTGGTTAACATAGAGATTCTGGGAACATCAGAAGGTGGGGGGAAATTAACTATATTCTGGTAATCCGACCAATTGAACATATGCGGTAGTACTTAATGAATATTATGTCAGTTCGGTTGTCATCTGAGACATTCTCATCAATGATAAGATTACATAAACTCTACAGTGGAAAGTCCACACATCAGAGTTATCGGATTCACATGGAATTGTTGTTCAATTTAAATGTTTGAATATGAAATTATTCGTGATGGGATGAAATGTGATTTTAGCTTCTAAAATGTGAGATTTGGGTTTTCATAAGATAGGGCTCTGCTCAATCAGTGGCCCGCCCCTGTGAAGGGACATGGGCTATAAAACTTTCCCTTCCTATATAAAGCCTTGGCGACAATACAACCTCCTGTTCCAAGGATGTGAGGACGACGGTCTGATGTCAGAATGGTTCAGATAATAACTACAGAACGAAGCCAACATCAGCGTGAGCTTTGGTTGCGAATGGTATGAACTTTGAACTCTTATTCACTACAGGAGTGATACCTCCTAGCCGTTGAGTTAGCTACCGCAGCTGCAAACGCAGGTTAGGAAGGAACAGACAGAGTATCCCATCTACCACACAACGGCGTTACTACAACGTATCCAATTGACCACCAAAGACATTCTTCAAAGGACAAAGCACTCGGTTGGGCAACATGGCCTTCCATCTACCACCAACCTACCGAAGCGCAGCTCAGAGTAAATATTTATTGCATTTTCCTTTTCCAAATAGCCGGTAATTTAGAATGCATAAGATACTGTATTTACGATAGCACAGCTTCGCCCTTTGTTCCTCAGTCTTCCCGCTCTTTCACTCAAACCCAGCCCCTTTTTTTTTGTGTAACCAGCTGTCATATCTGTTCCGCCCGCTAGGGACGTTTTCCTTTATGACGTAATTTGTAATCAAGTTATGATTTAATTATGTGTATGTGTAATTCTGTGTGATTAGTTAGGTATTTAGTAAATAAATAATTCAACCCAATTTTGTATTGCTGGTTCAACTTGTTAGCCAGGGTTCGTGCAGATAACCAAGAATTTACAACTTTCAGATGAGACTGAATTAAGATGACGATTAATATTGACTGCTATTGATGTAAAATATTACTAGGTCTTTAAGAGTTTATTCGGAAGATAACAGCTCCATAAATATTATTTTGTGGTGCCCGACTCTCTAGTTAATTACATTTACGTGATTAGCTCAATCAGGTAATATTAATTATGGAGAAATTATTTTATAGAATAGCATGTCATATCACTTAATCCGGCATAGCCAAAGACACGACATCTCCTTGTGATGATCGCCTATGATCTCCTTGTGATGATCGTCCTATGATCTCCTTGTGATGATCGCCCTATGATCTCCTTGTGATGATCGCCCTATGATCTCCTTGTGATGATCGCCCTATGATCCCCGTCACATTATCTAAAGACATGTCTTATATTAATAATCAGACATTATTACCTGGCATTTCCTCATTGATTGTAGAGGGTTATCTGTTAATTTCCTGGTCAGAGCATTGACAGGTAATGGGATGCATTCAAGAGCGCATGGTTTATTCAGTGTACAGTATTTTGGAAGTTTCTTATCCCCGGATGGACGTACATGTTCATATCCCAGATTTTATTTATGCTAAAAGCATGGTTGCACCGTTATTGACATTTGCGCTTAAGG
Source organism: Oncorhynchus mykiss (assembly GCF_013265735.2). NCBI lineage: Eukaryota > Metazoa > Chordata > Actinopteri > Salmoniformes > Salmonidae > Oncorhynchus > Oncorhynchus mykiss. The sequence goes on from NC_050572.1 coordinate 22,881,203, forward strand.
TTATGTGTGTAGCATCTGAAAAAGTTTAGATGTTAATTCATGCAGCTTAATGTTAATTGAACAGGCTTTGAAAGGGCTTCTTCCCATTTGTCAAATGCATGATGGGTATTGGTATTTCTGTTTGAGAGACAGACAGGGTAAGGATGGCATGCTGCTAGGTTAACAGACAATTATTGAGCATGGGTTTTCTTTTGAGTTTATTAGGCCTCTTTTTGTTCATCGTCCTGTTTGTTTTTGTAAATACTTGTACAGTCGCCAGCTATATTAATTCTTTATCTGCTAATAAAAAGCCTCACTTTTGGAAGAAACAACACATCATCCTCGTATGCCTCCACACTGTTCCAATCCGACTGCATGGTCAACCTCACAGTCATGAATACAAAGTGTTATGTTTGGGGCAAATCCAATACATTACGGAGTATCTCCATATGTTCAAGCATAGTGGTGGCTGCATCATGTTATTGGTATGCTTGTAATTGTTAAGGACATTAGTTTTTCAGGATAAAATCCTAGAGGAAAACCTGGCCCAGTCTGCTTTCCACAAGACGCTGGGAGATTAATTCACCTTCCCTCAGGACAATAACCTAAAACACAAGGCCAAATCTACACTGGAGTTGCTTACCAAGAAGACAGGGAAAGTTCCTGAGTGGCTGAGTTAGAGTTTTGACTTACAGTACCAGTCAAAAGTTTGGACACTCCTACTTATTCAAGGGTTTTCTTTATTTTTACTATTCTAATAATAGTGAAGACATCAAAACTATGAGATAAAACATATGGAATCATGTAGTAAGCAAAAAAGTGTTAAACAAATCTAAATCTATTTAGGATTTTTGATTCTTCAAAGTAGCCACCCTTTGCCTTGATGACAGCTTTGCACACTCTTGGCATTCTCTCAACCAGCTTCACCTGGAATACTTTTCCAACAGCCTTGAAGGTGTTCCCACATATGCTGAGCACTTGTTGGCTGCTTTTCCTTCCCTCTGAGGTCCAACTCATCCCAAACCATCTCAATTTGGTTGAGGTTGGGTGATTGTGGAGGCCAGGTGATCTGATGCAGCACACCATCACTCTCCTTCTTGGTCAAATAGCCCTTACACAGCCTGGAGGTGTGTTTTGGGTCATTGTCCTGCTGAAAAACAAATGATAGTCCAACTAAGGGCAAACCAGATGGGATGGTGTATTGCTGCAGAGTGCTGTGGTAGCCATGTTGGTTAAGTGTGCCTTAAAATCTAAATAAATCACTGTGTCACAGGTAAAACACCCCCACACCATCACTCATCCATGCTTCACGGTGGGAACCACACATGCAGAGATCATCCGTTCACCTACTCTGCGTCTCACAAAGACACGGCAGTTGGAATCAAAAATCTCAAATTTGGACTCACCAGACCAAAGGACAGATTTCCACCGATCTAATGTCCATTGCTTGTGTTTCTTGGACCAAGCCATCCTCTTGTTCTTATTTCAGTCCTTTAGTAGTGGTTTCTTCGCAGCAATTCAACCATGAGGGCCTGATTCATGCAGTCTCCTCTGATAAAGAGATGTGTCTAACTTGAACTCTGTGAAGCATTTATTTGGGCTGCAATCGGAGGTTGGTAACTCGAATGAACTTATCCTCTGCGGCAGAGGTAACCCTGGGTCTTCCTTTCCTGTGGCGGTCCTCATGCGAGCCAGTTTCATCATAGAGCTTGATGTTTTTTTGCAACTGCACTTGAAGAAACTTTCAAAGTTCTTGAAATGTTCTCTATTGACTGACCTTCTTGTCTTAAAAGTAATGATGGACTGTCATTTCTCTTTGCTTATTTGAGTTGTTCTTGCCATAATATGGACTTGGTCTTTTACTAAACAGGGCTATCTTCTATATACCACCCCTAACTTGTTACAACTCAACTGATTGGCTCAAACGTATTAAGGAAAGAAATTCCACAAATTAACTTTAACAAGGCACACATGTTAATGGAAATGCATTACAAGTGATTACCTCATGAAGCTGGTTGAGAGAATGTCAAGTGTGCAAAGCTGTCAAGGCAAAGGGTGGCTACTTTGAAGAATATCAAATATATTTTGATTTGTTTAACACTTTTTTGGTTACATGATTCCATGTGTGTTATTTAATAGTTTGAATATCTTCACGATTATTCTACAACGAATAACATTGTTAAAATAAAAACCCTGGAATGAGTAGGCGTATCCTAACTTTTGACTGGTACTGTAAATCTGCAGCAATACCTGACAGAGCTTGAAGAATTGTGAAAAGAATAATGGGTAAATGTTGCACAATCCAGGTGTGGAAAGGTCTTAGAGACTCACCCAGAAAGACTCACAGCTGTAATCGCTGCCAAAGGTGATTCTAACATGTATTGACTCAGGGGGTTAAATATTTACCTAATCATGTTTATTTTATTTTTTTTACTACTGTTAGAATTATTCTTCCACTTTGACAGCGTATTTTGTGTAGATCATTGACAAAAAAATAAAGACAATTAAATCAGTTGTCATCCCACTTTATAACACAACAAAATGTGTAAAAAGTCAAGGGGTGAGAGTGAATACTTTCTGATGGCACCACATGTCTTAAGAAAAATAATTAAGATACCAGGACTGGAAGTGCCACTTGCACAGCATAACTATTTAATAAGCCATTGGGTTATAGTCACGAACACAATAAGTCTTTAATGCCTTGTCAAAACTAACCCCATCACAGCTTCTACAGTAACCACAACACCCTGTCTGTCCTGTACCTTGTTGTTTCACTGAATCATTTACTATTGCATGAACACTTTTGACAAGTCAGCCAATGCTGCCCTCTGGCAGTGAGACAGGGAACTGTAAGATCGAAAAGTTACCCAATTATTATTTTCTGCAGGGTCCAGAAACACAACTCATTGCAATCACTTGCGGAATAGATGCAACACATTTTGAACCAAGCCATCTAGAAAGAATATTGTGGCATTTACTAGTCTCTCATGGGAGCCTTGATTTGGGTCTGGGTGCCAAGACTAGGCATTTACCAACTGATGAAGCTTCCATATGCATAGAGCCCACATCATAGGAACTGATACAGACTGAGGAGAAAAGTAGATATAATTTATTAACCAGAATGACAGACTACAGAGAGAGAGAGAGAGAGGACCGAGAAAGCATCTCAATGATGATGGGTCTGCTTGAACTGCAGTCCACAGTAGCCACATGTGCCCACTTTAGTTTCTTTATCCTGGAGAAACAGACAGAAAACAGACATTAGCACAATGGAACACCACATAAAATAGACCAAATCACCAAGTAGCGTGAAGCGCTTGTTATGTAGTCACAGCTTAGGAGTTCTGACTTTTACACCAACTAGTGTACATTATAGGGACATGTGCACTACAGACGTCATTACCAGGTTGATGTAGACTTTTGGGTGGCCCAGTGCTCCTCCACCACCGTCACATGACACCACTCTGGCCTCTATGCAACTGACTGGCTCTTCAGCCACCAGCTTGATGGCAAAGTTCTTGTTCACCTTGAAACACACAGCACCGTCAGTAGCTTACACTCTGTTTTGTAGTCCACATTCCCTCTCAGTGGAATACTAAATATGCATTGTAAATCTATCAATGGCCACTTTCCCGAGCAATGTAAAGAGGCTCTAGGCCTTACTTGAACAGGTAGTGTGGTATGAATCATAGGACTCAACTTCTACATTTTCCCCCCACCTTTATTTAAACAGGTAGGCCAGTTGAGAAAAAGTTCTCATTTACAACTGTGACCTGGCCAAGATAAAGCAAAGCAGTGCAACAAAAAACAACACAGAGTTACACATAGGATAAACAAAAGTACAGTCAATAACAGAATAGAAAAATCTATATACAGTGTGTGCAAATGGGAGTATGGAGGTAAGGCAATAAATAGGCCATAGTAGCAAAGTAATTACAATTGAGCAAATTAACACTGGAGTGATAAATGTGCAGATGATGATGCAAGTAGAAATACTGGTGTGCAAAAAAAGTAAATAATATATTTAAGTCACATGGCAACTGTGGCCCTTTCAGACAATGTCGTTTTACCTCTTTCTGTCGGCCCACGAACCTGGCCCGCCTGGGATCATTTTCATCATACACCTGAAACAACATGCAGACACTGTAATAGATATGTTCCAGAACAATCAGATATCGCTGATCAAATTCTACACATACAATACATGATCACAGTAAGGTTATCTCACAACCATCAATAAAATAGTTATGTAAACTGACACTCCACCTAGTTATCTAAAGTGTCATCTGCCTTTGCCCTTACTAGCTTTTATGGTGATAGAAGTGCCAATACTTACTGACCGTGAATAAACGCCTAACTACCCCACTAGTGGTTGAGCAGCTATCTAGCTGGTGACCACAATTCAAAGCTGAACCAACTGTCAAATCTTAATTGACAACCCCAACATCTGACACGTTTGCCAAACGTTAGCTAGTGGTGCTAGTAGGTGTCGTTAGCTTGGTAGCTAGCGAGTAACTACATATTTTCGGGGTAACCAACACACACAACCTAACGTTTGAGCCTTACTTGTCCGGTGTGGGTAATTTGCTCTCCAGTGGTCGACGCTTGTAAACTGTAGCGCTGTAGAGAAACCGCCGAGGTCTTCAAAGGCGATACAAGCGCCTTAGCATTTCTACTGAAGGACAGAATCCGATGCACAGCGGCAGCCATGTTTACAATGGATTCTATACACAAGATGAGGGAGCTTCTCCGACCTCCAAAGACGACCGCCTGGTCCTAGTGCTGTGAATTTCATAAAATATTCACGAATCGTTTGCAACCAACAGTAACATACTTGTTGCATTAAGGAATGGATTATTGTAAATACTTTGTAGTTAATCAATTATGCAACGCGTTACAGTTTAAATGAAAGCGAGAAAATGTATTTAGTGGGCACAGATTCTCCCCATTGGTGTTCTACGACCCAGCGCACGCGCTGTGACTTTTCTCAAAGTCATTTACGTCACAGTCAGGAAGCAGCGATATCTCCGTGCGAGAGTAATCCTTCTTCGGCAGTGTTGCTTTGATTAAACGGTGCATTTCCTGGAGTTTATTCCCAGCTCTAACCCGTTCTTATAACTGAAAGGTTGGTGCATATTATGTTACATTCATAAATTTATTTGGATCAAGTACTAAATGAGCAGTAGAAAGATGATCTCGTCTGGCCTTCAGAATCCACCATGCTGCATGAATCATGCACTGTATAGCCTGATACAATCTGCAAAAAAAGTATATATAACATATCCAGGATAAGCAAAGCATAATAGACACTGCATATTATATTTCTATCTGCATTGTTTTGATTGCCTCTACTCCTTCAATACCACTAGCAGCTGAAAGGACTGGATGGATTTCCACCATATTGCTTGTTCTGTCAGATCAGTGATAATGAAGGAATGGAAAGAACAAAGCAACTAAACTATTGAGATTAAGGGAATAAACTGGAATGATCTCTTGTCCTATACAGACGTGGAAGCTGATAGTCAGGTTTTTCTATCCACAATCCAGACTACAATAAATGGTTTCCTAAAGAAAATCAAATCCAAATCTGGCCAAAAGAGCACTCTTCCTTGGCTAAATGGAGAAATCTGGAAATTGATGAAAGAACGAGATTATGCTCTAAAAATAGCCCTAAAATCTAAATTAGAGCATGACAGACGTAGGTTTACCATGTTGAGAAATAAGGTGATGAAAGAAATCAGACAGGCCAAGGCAAACTTTTTTATTAACATAATTGGTGAAGCAAAGGGAAATTCTAAATTGATATGGGAGAATCTAAAAAAGTTAACAGGGAAAGACCATAGTAACACTGCAAAAAGACTAGAAATCATGGTGAATAACAATCTAACACAGGATGCAGTCGAAATAGCAATAGCCTTCAATTCCTACTTTAATAACTCTGTCAGGGCACTGACACAGAACCCCTCCACTTGTTTCTTGGGCTCAGTGCTAGTGAATGACACTCAACCTGTCTTCATCATAAGGGAGGTTTCTGAGTCAAAGGTGAACAAGGTGATTAGCTCACTAAAGAACTCTAAAGCCAAAGATGTGTTTGGGCTGGACTCTACCTTTCTTAAAAACTACAAAAAGTCACTAATTGGCCCCATTACTAAGGTCACCAACACATCTATTGGTCTCGGGGTGTTTCCAAGGGTATGGAAGTCGGCCATAATAACGGCCATCTTTAAATCAGGTGACCCTGCTGACGTGAGTAACTACAGGCCCATTAGTATACTACCTGTGGTGTCAAAGGTTGTTGAAAAGTGTGTAGCAGAACAACTGATTGCCCACCTCAACAACAGCCCCTTCACATTACACTCCATGCAGTTTGGCTTCAGAGCGAAACACTCCACAGAAACGGCCAACTGCTTTCTTCTGGAAAATGTGAAGTCCAAGATGGACAAAGGGGGTGCTGTTGGGGCTGTGTTTCTGGACCTAAGGAAGGCTTTTGATACTGTTAACCATGAGATTCTCATCACAAAATTGTCCAAGTTCAACTTTTCCCCTGATGCCTTGAGATGGATGAAATCATACCTTGAAGGCAGAACTCAGTGTGTCAGAGTGAGCAATGAGCTGTCGCCCACTCGTAGCTATGATGTGGGCGTGCACCAAGGGTCAATACTGGGGCCCCTCCTGTTCAGCCTGTACATTAATGATCTGCCTTCTGTCTGTACTGGGTCTGAAGTTCAAATGTATGCAGAAGATACAGTGATATATGTGCATGCAAAGAGCAAACAACAAGCTGCACAAGAACTCACTACTGTAATGGTCCAGGTTACAAAGTGGCTCAGTGACTCGTGTTTGCATCTCAATGTGAAAAAAACTGTTTGCATGTTCTTCACAAAGAGGGCAACAGATGCTACTGAGCCAGATGTCTATGTGTCAGGGGAGAAGCTCCAGGTGGTATCCGATTTTAAGTACCTTGGCATCATACTTGATTCCAACCTCTCTTTTAAAAAGCATGTGAAAAAGGTAATTCAAATAACCAAATTCAACCTAGCTAATTTCCGATTTATACGATATTGTTTGACTACAGAGGTAGCAAAACTGTACTTCAAATCTATGATACTCCCCCACTTAACATACTGCTTGACTAGTTGGGCCCAAGCTTGCTGTACAACATTAAAACCTATTCAGTCTGTCTACAAACAGGCTCTCAAAGTGCTTGATAGGAAGCCCAATGGCCATCATCATTGTCACATTCTTAGAAAGCATGAGTTCTTGAGTTGGGAAAATCTTGTGCAATACACCGACGCATGTCTTGTATTCAAGATCCTTAATGGCCTGGCTCCCCCTCCACTCAATATTTTTGTTAAACAGAAAACCCAGACATCTGGCAGCAGATCCACAAGGTCTGCCATGAGAGGTGACTGTATAGTTCCCCTAAGGAAAAGCACCTTTAGTAAATCTGCATTCTCTGTGAGAGCTTCCCATGTCTGGAATACACTGCCATCAGACACACATAACTGCACCACATATCACACTTTCACAAAATGCCTGAAGACATGGCTAAAGGTCAATCAGATTTGTGAACATGGTCCCTAGCTGTGTGTTGCCGCTTTCCATATTGTCTGTTGTCTGTAGCTTGTGAGGTATGGAAACACTTTGTTGCTTTTATGAATTTTGTCTTGCTGCTTTTTGTTTTATGTTGCTCTGTCTGTATGCTACGTCTTGCTTGTCCTATGTTGCTCTGTCTGTATGCTACGTCTTGCTTGTCCTATGTTGCTCTGTCTGTATGCTATGTCTTGCTTGTCCTATGTTGCTATGTCTTGCTTGTTCTATTCTGCTATTGTCTATATTGTAATTGTTTTTAATAACCTGCCCAGGGACTGCGGTTGAAAATTAGCCGGCTGGCTAAAACCGGCACTTTTACTGAAACGTTGATTAATGTGCACTGTCCCTGTAAAAATAAAAAAATGAAACTAAACTAGATACGTCCTAAAAAAAAGATATTGTGTGTGTGTGTGTGTGTGTGTGTGTGTGTGTTTGTTTGTTTGTTCTCTCTCTCCAGGCAGGTGTTGGTGACAGCATGGCTCCACTCCTGTTGAACCACCTCGTCAGCTCCCTAACCCGCCATCTGACCCGGATCACCCTCAGCCAATCCTACCCTATCACCACCACCATCATCTCCCGATGCCTTTCCTCCCTTACCTCCTACCCAGTCAGAGTGCTCCTGACGCCAAGTAGACCCATCCAGCCCTTGGCCTTCTCCCCTGGATCTTCTTCCCAGGGCCGGGTCGCCCTCCAGGGCCAGTGTCAGCACCTGGCCTGCCTCCAGCCCGCTGTAGGGATGAAAACCAAGAGTGCTCTGAAACGCCGCTGTAAAGACTGCTTCTTTGTGGTGCGGCGGGGATGTCTGTTTGTGTTCTGTAAGGCTCATCCCAGACACAAGCAAAGGCAGGGATGAGGTGGTGAAGAGGAGCAGGGGTTATGATAATGATTTGTGTATGGCCCTGTGAATTGTTTGTTACTTGTATTGTATTGCCACATTAAAGTGTTTGACTGATTGACAGATGCACCTTTTCCTATCTCTCTCTCACCACCACCTCCCTGTCTTCTCTCTCTCTCACCGCCAACTCCCTGTCTTCTCTCTCTCTCACCGCCAACTCCCTGTCTTCTCTCTCTCTCACCGCCAACTCCCTTTCTTCTCTCTCTCTCACCGCCAACTCCCTGTCTTCTCTCTCTCTCACTGCCAACTCCCTGTCTTCTCTCTCTCTCACCGCCAACTCCCTGTCTTCTCTCTCTCTCACCGCCAACTCCCTGTCTTCTCTCTCTCTCACCGCCAACTCCCTGTCTTCTCTCTCTCTCACCGCCAACTCCCTGTCTTCTCTCTCTCTCACCGCCAACTCCCTTTCTTCTCTCTCTCTCACCGCCAACTCCCTGTCTTCTCTCTCTCTCACTGCCAACTCCCTGTCTTCTCTCTCTCTCACCGCCAACTCCCTGTCTTCTCTCTCTCTCACCGCCAACTCCCTGTCTTCTCTCTCTCTCACCGCCAACTCCCTGTCTTCTCTCTCTCTCACCGCCAACTCCCTGTCTTCTCTCTCTCTCACCGCCAACTCCCTGTCTTCTCTCTTTCTCAACAAGTCCTATTCTGCCCTTCTGTTATACCTTTGAAATCTACACAGTAGAGAAGAAACTATTCTGATACATGTACAGCTGGCAGCCTAAATGCACTATTACCTCAATGGAGAACATTTTGCTACTATGAGAGCTAGCTACTCTGCTAATAGTCGCTAAGAGCTAATGCACCCATTCATTATTTAGGGACTAAATGATGCTGATCTAATAGAGAGCCATTTGGTCTCCTGAACCTCATTTATGTGATATGAGGAATCAGGAGTAGTTCTCTATTTGCCTTGTTCCAATCCTCATCCATAGCTAGGAGACAATGTGAGGGTAGCAATAAGCTAGTGGTGTATTCATTACACCGTTTCTGTTACAAAACATTTCTTAATTGGAACGAAATGGGAATGGACCTACCAGAATTTGTCCAATAGAAACTTGTTTAACTCTGTTTGCTTCGTTTGGTTCTTAAACGGCTTCCATAATTAATAAACCCCAGCAAATGCATTTTTTATGTCCACTGTTCAAGTGCTGTCCATCACCACACTATGGCGCCAAAACGTCAGTTCACAGAACCCTAGAAAATCATGCCATAAATATCTTCAAACAATATGCATCAAGGACACACACTTTCCTCTGCCTTATTCTCCAAGATTATGCCCTTTCAATGAGGATCGAAAGGTTCGATAGAGCTTAATAATTAGGAGAACTATTAACGCTACCAAGTTTTTGGTTGCCATGGAGGTCATTAGGAAGATCAAATATCCAGGGTCTAATTTGCCTATTGCTTTCCTCTGTACCAATCATTTCTATTCCTGGACTCAATGTAATTATTTAACTACTCACTGCTTTTTGTGAGCTGTATAAAAACCATGTGTATCCATGCTGACATGTAATTTAGATTCAAGCAATTATCCAACATATAGGCTACATTTGAAAGTGGAATAAAGCTTCTCATTTTGACTGATTGCAGCAGTGAGACGTTTAGCCACATCCTGTATTATGTATGCTAGGGATGGGCAACTGGTGGCCCCCATTTTGTAGGCCCGCACACCAAAGAAATATATATATATATATACAGTATTTTTTTGGGGGGGGGGGGTCTCAGTCGGGGTCTCAACTTACTGTTGAGAGTTAGAATAGTAGAATACACAAGGTGCAATTTCGAAATTTGGTTGTGCGTCAGCAGTACCTTTAATTGCAGTGGGCTAAATCGGGGTCACACAGAGTGATTCTTGGTAGTCTTAAACAAATCCACTTAGAAACAAAGTGTACACCTCACACACATGGTTATGAGCTTAGAAAAAGAAGACACCTGTACCATGTCAGATATTGAAATGAATGTCAGATATAGAGTTGAAATGTATTCAATTGTGAGTTTGGATCACAATATTACACTTTATATACTTCACAGAAGACTGAAATATAACAAAACTATTTGACATAGAAACACTGAATTGGTCAGGTTTTTAAAAATGGAAAATATATGAATAACATTCCACCCATGAGGCCAAAGAGGCTTTTGGTCAATGACTGCAGGAAAGGCCTAATTAGCCTTGCCCATGTTTTTTTCTTCCATTGGTAAGTTAGTCTAGCAGCCATGGTTGCTTTACCGCCCGAGGCCCATTGATTATCATATTAAACATGGCAAACATTTAGCTGTAAAACTGCAAAAGAAAATATGCGCCCCATGGCAAAATGAAATTGAATGAGTTAGACAATTGCAAAATCACCCCTCCACCCCATGGTGAAAAAAACTATGTGTAGAATTGCAAGAAATGAACTTTAAAACTTAAATGTTTTGTTTTAGCTTTCACTAGGGGGGCCACTAAAATGGGTGTGGGGGGCACCCGGGCACATCCCCGATCTATGCAAACCAGATAGTCATGCCCTTGTTACAGTTAGTGCTAGCTAGAGTCTGATGTTTGGTGAATAAAAATATATGCTGAGGTTATCAATAAGCCTTGTCATAAGTTGTATTTCCATTTGAAGAGGGAGGTGTTAGATCTTAATTTACAAAATGTTTTTCCAGTTATGAATCCAGGATTACTTTTTTTGTGCAGAGCATTCTCTGTAGGACAAAGACACACAGTAACATTTGAAATGCACATAGTGCAGTATTGACGGATCACCTGAGCTCTGGAAACCGGATTGTCTACTTTGAGATATTTTTCATTAAACAACAATCTTGGCAAGTGCAATAGCCACCTAGCTATCTCTTTCAGTACTACTGTGTGACTCGAAGTGGAGAAATCTGGTGGGTTGGTTCTTCTATCCTTGTGGGGACCTAAATTCCTCACAGGGACAGTAAAACAACATTTCCCACATCCCCATGAGGACAAAGGCTATTTTAAGCTTAGGGGTTAGGGTTAGGGTTACAATTAGGGTTAAGGGTAGGGTTTGAGTAAGAGGTTAGTGTTAGGTTTAGGATTTAGATTTAGGTTGTGGGGTTAGGGAAAGGGTTAGGGAAAATAGGAATTTGAATGGAAATTCATTTTATGTCCCCACGAGGAAAGAAGAACATAACGTGGGTGTGTGTGGGTGTGTGTGGGTGAAGTGCATGGGTTTCCAAGCCTGGCAGTCAGTAGTATAAATAATATTGACCTCGTGGTTGACTTTGTGGACTGGCATGTACGTAAATCAAGCTTCTGGTCACAGTCACATAGGAACCACCTTGTCAGTGTGTGATTCATTATTTTAATTTACTGGGAATTATTCTTTAACTGTTGACCCTGCTGTTGTTTCTCTGGCAGGGCCTCTCCTGTCCTGATAGAGAGAGAACTTTCAATGAAAATCATCCCAAATTATTATGACATCCATACTGAATGAACAATAATAATACATTCTCACAGCGCTGACATCAGCAAACCACTTCCCCACACGATGCCATACAAGCTGTCTGCCATCTGCCCGGGACAGTTGAAACCGGGATTCATCCGTGAAGAGCACACTTCTCCAGCGTGCCAGTGGCCATCGAAGGTGAGCATTTGCACAGACGAGCACGCAGATAAGCTTGCCTGAGACGGTTTCTGACAGTTAGTGCAGAAATTCTTTGGTTATGCAAACCCAGAGTTTCATCAGCTGTCCAGGTGGCTGGTCTAGTAGTCACGATCCCGCAGCTGAAGAATACCAGATGTGGAGGTCCTGGGCTGGCGTGTTTGCATGTTGTCTGCGATTGTGAGGCCGGTTGGATACACGGCCAAATTCTCTAAAACAATGTTGGAGGCAGCTTATGGTAGAGAACATTCAATTATCTGGCACCTGCTCTGGTGTACATTCCTGCAGTCAGCATGCCTACTGCACGCTCCCTCAAATCTTGGCATTGTTGTGTGACAAAACTGCACATTATAGAATGGTCTTTTATTGTCCCCAGCAGCAGGTGAACCTGTTGAATGATCATGCTGTTTAATCAACTTCTGGATATAACACGCCTGTCAGGTGGATGACTATCCTGGCAAAGGAGAAATTCTCACAACAGTGATGTAAACAAATTTCTGCACAAAATTTGAGAGAACTAAGCTTTTTGTGCATATGGAACGTTTCTGGGATCTTTTATCCCAGCTCATGAAACATGAGACCAACACTTTACATGTTGCATTTATATTTTTGTTCAGTGTAATTTGAGTGTACTTTTACTATGTTACGTCTAGTCTATGAGACCAGGCTAAAACAAGAGAGACCCAAAGACTTCAAACTGAGAAACATGGTCTCAGAGCATTTCATATTATTTTGTCTGTGTTTGTTAAGTATTCATTTGTGGCTGTCCATCATCTATTCCCTATGATATATTATGAATTGCAATTCATACAATATGTTACAGATTTACAAATGGTACAATATGTTACTATTTTGCAAAACGTATGGTGTGTTAGGAATTACAATTTGTTGTGGCTAATTGTATGCTATGTAATTGCAAAGTAGCTAAAAAGCTCAAGTTGTCTGTGATGAGATTCGAACATGCAAACTTTGCTTTGCTAGATGTTTCCGTTATACGCTCACCCCTCCGACCAACCACCCTCCTATCCTTTTTGCCTCAAGTAACCTTCTCTCTTATGTGACCATACCTAACATAATATATTATGGTAATTTGAGTGTCCCAGATTTATGTTTACTATGTTACGTCTAGTCAATGAGACTAATCTGCACGGAGTAACACATTTATTGGTGGATCAGGTGAGAGAGGAAGCACTGCAACTTCACACACATATTCGTACACACACACTCAAAGGTATCTGGCACTTCTCAAAGACACATATCAGTTATCGATGTGTGTGTGCCTGTGTCTGTGTGTGTGCCTGTGTCTGTGTGTGGCATGTGTGCTGAATTTGTGGCACCACTGTACAAAAAAAGTGTTAAAAGGATCTCAGCTCAGAAAAAGGGACTCCTTAATACGCGTGCGCAGTCCCTGCATGCTCAAATTAGCCATCCTCCCTTCACCGCCCCACATCTCCCTACCAGTGTGCTGTGAACAACAATAGTGGAATCGGCGGTTTGCCTTCAGAATAAAAGTCCCAATTGAAACATGTAAACGGTTAAAATAGTGGAATCATTCCACAATTGGACAAGACCAAGGATGGGCAACTTTGATGGGGGTGGGTGCCACAAAAAAAGGGAACTCATCATGAGTGTCCCCCCCCCCCCCCCCACACACACATATTAGTGTCACAACTGTTATTGTGGGACTTTAATTGTGGGAAAATCACCATTCATATTTTAACGTACAGCCTCACCTATATGCTCTTCACAGATGTGTTCTGAGTGTCACTGAGTAGGCTGATAGCCCATTTCATGGACCCAAGAGCCATAGGTAAGACTATACATTGCAATATAAGTATGCCTCCAATTCAATTCTGATGTCTAATACATCACAGTGCGATTTCAACTGATTTTTTACTTTTGTCAAATTAACTAATTATTGTCTTCAGTTGATCCTATATAGCAACATCCCAAACCTGTTTAGCATCTAGTCCAACTAGATGGGGAACTTGGAGAACTTTTATTTAAGGCAAACAACCGATTCCAGTATTGTTGCTCACCACACATACGTCATCTCCCTCACAGACGAGAACGAATTGATGGTCCTCGAGCCGACAGATCAGCACGGTGTAGCTAGCCTACATAGTCGATTTCAAAGAAGCATTGCCTGTTTATTGTGGAAGAGAACCTGTTGCTAACTGATAACTGTTTGTTTATTTGTTTTCAGTTATGAAGTTGCCAAATAAGCAGCATCATTCCTCGGAGAATGAAGATGGGTCGGACTTGCCTCCCCCGTTCAGAAATCCTTTCGTTCACGAGTTACGATTCACTCCCTTGGAGAAAATCAGGGTAAGCAACCGTTCAACTTTTCATGACATCGTATCTAATGAACATTCAAATTATGTGTTGGTGTTTTATTTCGCCTGTTAGCTAGACAGTTAACATTACTATGTTCTACAGTAGGTACTAGCAGGCTAGCTACTAGTAGGTACTTGATTTTTCTCCGCCCACCAAGTTTTCCGTGCCTTTTAAGCTTGTTGTTGCATGTTGCTAGAATAATTGGTATATCTCGACCATAAGCTACATTTAGGGACTCAACTCAAATCTAAACATATGCTGTAATTTTATGGTGATTTGATCAAATAAAGAAGAGTTTATTTACAAAATACCAGAGCCAACGTTTTGTAGCTATTGAATTGGTGATATTGATTTTCATCATTTGCATGTCAAACGTTGGCATTGGATTTCCACGTCCAATAATAGCAGTCAACTGTAAAACTGTTGTCCTAAATGACTGGACAGCGTTCACTGTTAAAGGGGGGGGTTGCCTACTGTGGCTTTTGAATAGATCTGGGTCACACACACATTCTTTCTCTATCTCATTGATTGATAGGAAATAACGTTAATAAACAGAAGCATTTCGCTGCATCTGCATAACACCTGCTAAACTGTGTATGCCCCAAAACAATTTGATTACACACACATTCTTATATCCTCACGGAGTTCTACTTTTTGTTTTTTTATATTCAAAATCCTATTTCCCCTAACCTTAATCTCTACACCTAACCCTAAACCTAACCCTTAAGTTTAAAATGGCCTTTGGCCTCATTGGATAGAAAAACAAGACCACACACACAGTTGTCCCCATGCTCTCTGTTTAGCCTTCTAAACACAGCCATGGGGCTTGGACATGCAGTTGTCACTATGAGACCATGCTGCAAAGGACAGAATCGCTGTAGCATATGGCATCGTTCAGAAAATGATCTTCCTTATTTGCACCAAGTGTTCCATTTCCTGACCGTAACATTCTAGCTAATGTGTGTAGCTAGTTAGTATTTTGAGGAGTGAGAGAAATGTAACTGACTTTCATTACAATAACATTAGAAAGTATACCAGGCGTTCTTCCTATAAGTGCAGGAAATGTGGTATGTCCCGTTCCTGTTTCCTTGGTCTCTCGGCTCTCACACAGCCCCAGGACTAGGGTGTGTCCCAGTCACTCTCCGCCATATACTGTACAGCAGGGCTCTCCCACCCTGTTCCTGGAGAGCTACCCTCCTGTAGTGTTGTCACGATACCAGCATTTTACTAACGATACAATACCAGGTCAAGTAGGAAGTTTTAAATTGACACAATACCTGTTAGCGAAGGTGTCCTCTAGAGATGACGTGAAGGAGCTTGCAGGGATTTGTAGTCTTACACAATGTCTACTTTGATGCTAAATAGCATGGTCCTGTCAGAGTAAGTAGAGCCGACTATATTGATAAGTCGCCTTGTACGAGAGAGATTTCCATGGTTATTAAAACATCATCAAGCCGACACGAGGCACAGCCTTTATTTGAAGTGTTTCTAAAATTCCCCATGGGAAAATGAAGGGTGGAAAAACGATTGGAACCATTTCCCCGTTTGACCGCTAGGTTTTATGGGTAATATGCCACCTCCACCGTGGGGCTGTATTCATACTTCTACTCAATGCAACATATATTGAATTTAACTTCACACTGTATAATAACGCTGAATAGAATGGCTACTTTGCTCATATTTGCAAAGGCCTACCTGTGACTTGGCTGGAGGAATATGCGTGCATAATGTGGCGTGTCATTGTGGCAATTGGGAAAACTGCATAAAACCTTCTTTACTCTTCAGTTACCACACACTCCCTTACACATTCACTTTGTCTCCCTCTCATAAACACACACCACTCTCTCGTCCACAAACCCATACACACTACTCCCACTTTAAAAAACATTAAGCACCAAACAGAATGTAATATTTTTGATAGTTTAGGCTTACATTAGGCCTATATGAATCCTTACATTAGGCCTATAGGAATCCTTACATTAGACCTATATGAGTCCTTACATTAGACCTATATGAGTCCTTACATTAGACCTATATGAGTCCTTACATTAGACCTATATGAGTCCTTACATTAGGCCTATAGGAATCCTTACATTAGGCCTATAGGAATCCTTACATTAGACCTATATGAGTCCTTACATTAGACCTATATGAGTCCTTACATTAGACCTATATGAGTCCTTACATTAGACCTATATGAGTCCTTACATTAGACCTATATGAGTCCTTACATTAGACCTATATGAGTCCTTACATTAGACCTATATGAGTCCTTACATTAGACCTATATGAGTCCTTACATTAGACGTATATGAGTCCTTACATTAGACCTATAGGAGTCCTTACATTAGACCTATAGGAGTCCTTACATTAGACCTATAGGAGTCCTTACATTAGGCCTATAGGAATCCTTACATTAGGCCTATAGGAGTCCTTACATTAGGCCTATAGGAGTCCTTACATTAGGCCTATAGGAGTCCTTACATTAGGCCTATAGGAGTCCTTACATTGGGCCTATAGGAGTCCTTACATTAGGCCTATAGGAATCCTTACATTAGGCCTATAGGAATCCTTACATTAGGCCTATAGGAATCCTTACATTAGGCCTGTAGGAGTCCTTACATTAGGCCTATAGGAGTCCTTACATTAGGCCTATAGGAGTCCTTACATTAGGCCTATAGGAGTCCTTACATTAGGCCTATAGGAGTCCTTACATTGGGCCTATAGGAGTCCTTACATTGGGCCTATAGGAGTCCTTACATTGGGCCTATAGGAGTCCTTACATTGGGCCTATAGGAGTCCTTACATTAGGCCTATAGGAGTCCTTACATTAGGCCTATAGGAGTCCTTACATTAGGCCTATAGGAGTCCTATATTTTAAAGCACATGAGTAGCAGAGCTTTCTTCCTCTGCCAATCAAATTTTCCTAGACCTACTTTCAAGTTACTTGGTTGTTAGCTAGCTAGGTAATGCGACTGAAAAACGTTGTTTATCAAACCAATAATTAGCGACCCGGGATTAGTTTAAAACGGCCTGCGACATATCGAAAATGGAAATCGCGCAGGAAGAAGAAAGGTAGCTCTGGTTATAGGAGTCGTGTTTCTTCAACCGTTTGAGACTATCTGTTTTCTTTGCTGTAAAACTGCATGCATGCCTTTCACTGTACATTCTCACTCCAACCCCAGTTATAACTAACCTGATTCAGTTTATCAACCAGGTAATTAATTAGAATCAAGTGCACTAGATGAGAGTTGGAGTGAACCTACAGGACGGTAGCTCTCCAGGAACAGGGATGGAGAGCCCTTCTCAACAGTGTCCAGGAAACTTGCCTCCATTTTGGCACAGAACATTTTGTGCCAGCAGTGGGAGAGAAACACGGTGAACAAGTTTACTCCTGCAGCAGGAGGCTTGCTTTGCACACAGCCACACACACACACACGCACATGCACACACACTTTACACATAATGTCGACACACACACTGCAGACAGAGACAAGGGGAAGAATGTAACTCGATAAAGGAGCAGAAAGGACAGAGACTTTGGAACAGCATTTAGCTTCTGAATCTGGTGCTAATTATTCCAGTCTCTGGATCTAGGCCAAGCCTCTGGAAATGTGCGTGTCTTTTCTATTGTAACACAAGCACGTTGGCCTTTTAAATGTATTTCTTAGAAGACTGTCACAGTGTATCCAATTGCATTGCTGTTGCATGTCTGTCAAAGACTACATCTACATTATTGTTAAACTCAGATCAAAGTAATAGTTAGGCTAGTGGGACAGAAAAAGGTGGAGGTTACTTGGGCTGAAGTACACACACACACACACATACACTTGGGCCAATCAGAGTTGTGAAGGTTGCTAGTTGAGTTAGTGAACTATAGTATGGGTCTATCTCAGTCTTGTTCTCACTAGCCTACTACCTGCGCTTACTGTGAAGTTGTCCAGGTGTGTTTTTCCATTCTATGTATACACACACACACACACACACACACACACACACACACACACACACAGACTGGTTCATTTAAGAGCTGCCTTTCTCTCTCTGCCTGAAGATAAACACTAGTTCCCTTCACGCAGCTGGCAACAGAGTCATATAACTGGGTAACACGTTTTAGTGTGTGTGTGTGTCACACCAACACATGTAAGTACATTCCTCCCTCAGGCCTCTCTCTCTCTCTCCCAGACGGCCTATTTTTGAAGAAGAGGAGTTTGCAAAACAACAAAAACACCCCAAATGAATTAACTTCACAATGAACTAACAAAATGTCCCTAATAAAGAAGTCACTCACTGACTGAATCTCTATTGTAGTGTCTCTGTCTGCCATTTAGCCTATGGATAAGGTCTGCATTATTTGAGGAACCTGTGTGTTGACATTAGTTAGGTTCAGTTAGCCCTCGCAGAGCTGAAGTCCTTCTGGTTTGCGTTTCTTCCTGGCGGCACTTATGATGCAACTAAATAATAACATCAGCTTCTGCTAATAAGCACTTCAAGCTGTTGGTTCATTAGACTGACAGACACGCCCAGAGGGGGATCTGGGACTATCCCCCACAGACCGGAAGGAGGGAGATGGGTGGGAGAGAGGCGGAGGATGGAAAGGTCATACTATCAGTGACAGTACAGGGATAGAAAAAAGAGAGGGAGTGCAGGGGATGGAGGAAAAATAAGGGATTGGGGCTATCGGTGACATAGACCGGAAGGAAGAAAGAGGGGGGGATATTTTGTTATATTTGACAACCACGAAGGTCAACAAACCAAGATTCCAAAGACCATTGTGATGTGTGTGTGTGACCCTAGCAGCAGCAGATGGGTGGATTGGTTCTGAAGGACAGATGGGGAGTTAAGGCGTCTGGGTTCAATTGGCCCCAAGTAGAACTCCTAGTACTGTTTGACTCACTATCCAGTATACAGGAAATCAGTTAATTTGTATAAATTCATTAGGCCCTGATCTATGGATTTCACATGACTGAGAATACAGATATGCATCTGTTGGTCACAGATACATTTAAAAAAAATTAAAAAAAAGATCAGAACCAGTCAGTATCTGGCGTGACCACCATTTGCAGCCCAACACGTCTCCTTTGCAAAGAGTTGATCAGGTTGTTGATTTTGACTTGTGGAATGTTTTCCCCACTCCTCTTCAATGGCTGTGTGAAGTTGCTGGATATTAGCGGGAACTGGAACACGCTGTCGTACACGTCGTGTTTGTTGACATTTAGTTAGTGTTAGTTAGCCCAGGGAGCTGAAGTCCTTGGGGTTTGCATTTCTCCCTGGCGGCACTGATGATGCAACTAAATAATAGCAGCTTCTGTTAATAAGAGCATCCCAAACATGCTCAATGGGTGACATTTTGGGTTAGTATGCAGCCATGGAAGAACTGGGACATTTTCAGCTTCCATGAATTGTGTACAGATTTGTGCGACATGGGGCCGTGCATTATCATGCTGAAACATGAGGTGATGGCGGCGGATGAATGGCACGGCAATGGTTCTCAGGATCATGTCACTATCTCTTTGCATTCAAATTGCCATCGAATAAATGCAACTGTTTGTCTGTAGATTTACTCCTGCCTGTATCATAACCCCAACGCCATTCATTAATGAAGAGCACACTTCTCCAGCGTGCCAGTGGCCATCGAAGGTGAGAATTTGCTCACTGAAGTCGTTTAGGACGCCGAACTGCAATCAGGTAAAGACCCTGGTGAGGACGACGAGCATGCAGATTAGCTTCCCTGAGACGGTTTCTGACGGTTTGTGCAGAAATGTTTTGGTTTCCAGGTGGCTGGTCTCAGACGATCCTGCAGGTGAAGAAGCCAGATTTGGAGGTCCTGGGCTGGTGTGGTTACGGGTGGTCTGTGATTGTGAGGCTGGTTGGACGTACTGTGATATTCTCTAAAATGATGTTGCAGGTGGCTTATGGTAGAGAAATTAATATTAAATTCTCTGCCAACAGCTCTGGTGGATATTCCTGCAGTTAGCATGCCAAATCAAATCAAATTTTATTTGTCACATACACATGGTTAGCAGATGTTAATGCGAGTGTAGCGAAATGCTTGTGCCAACGTCTGTGGTATTGTGTTATGACTGCAAATTTTAAAGTGGCCTTTTATTGTCCCCTGCACAAGGTGCAGCAGTGTAAGGATCAAGCTTCTTGATATGCCCCACCTGTCAGGTGGATAGATTATCTTGGCAAAGGAGAAATGCTCACTAACAGGGATGTGCACAACATTTGAGAGTGAAGTTTGTGTGTATGAAACATTTCTGGGATCTTTTATTCCAGCTCATGAGACATGGGACCAACACTTGTTGCATTTCTACATGTTGCATTTATATTTTTGTTCAGTGTAAGGTAACTCACTAAATCTGTCATTAAGTTGGCTGTTTTTGCGGAGGAGATCTTTGGTGCGGTATTTCACAAGTATTAAAAAAGAAAATGCATGAAAACGAGTCAACAACCATTTTAATTGAGGAATCCCTACTGTTGACCAATCACGGACGAAGGGGCATACACTTCGGCAACCGAACTTCGGCTTGCCTCGAGAAAACTGTCATGTGCACAAAGTTAAAAAAAATAAATAATAATCTTGCAGTAGACCAGAAAAATCGTCATAAAGTGCTGTCATAATATATGCATGAGGACGCCTTTAGAGGGCAGAGACCCACCCCTACGTGTGCGCCAGCGTTTCCGTTTGACCGGCAGCATTTTAATTTACCGGACATTTGAGAAATGTACCGGACTAATATGCGTTTGTTGCCTGATTATGGCGTCCACACATGGTGCTCACAATGACAAATCATATTTAGGTTATGGTAATGAATCTTAAAAGATCACTAGCCTATGCATTGGCGGAGCGTGAGAGTCAAGATTGGGGAAGCACATTTTGTCCATTAAAAATTCACCTTTATAATAAAACATTCCATGCGTCATCGCATGTGCAGACTTACAGTATAGTATGTAAGAGTCCTATGTGTAATGTGACGAGTAGATTGGATAGTCATAATATAGGCTAATAATATAACTCAATCACTGTTCACAAAAAATACCGTTCAATGCATGGGCTGAGCGTGTGTAGTGTAGAGGCCTGGGCTATAGGCCCTATCAGATACATTTCTTTCTTTGCTTGGGGAAAAACACATTTCATGCAATTCTGCCCCACTTTTCTATGACTGGAGACATTAGCAGAATATGTTTTTAATACGACAAATTACAGGGTAGCCTACTCTGCTGAAACTGATAAACAGATCAATAAAAATGACATTGGTCATATAATATGCCTATGAGAAGGGGGGAGAGAAATATAATATTACTGGATGAGGTAGTTATTGTTCAAAAACTAACTTTTACGTGGCACTGACCCACAATGATAGAGTGAACGTGTGCAGTGTGCACTCACTGGATATATGGCCGATGCTCTCCCATGGTGCCAATAAGACAAATCTTTGACACTTCTCTGTTTTCTCAATGACATTCAAATCAGCATTGGGGGGAAAAAAAGGTTTGTTCCACCTGAGCGAGTCTGACCACAAGTCAGAGACCACTATGATGACACACCAAATGGGTTTGATGGATTGTGGGAAAAGAGCAGGAATAGGCTTTTGTAGGCTGCATTCCAAGCGATTTCTTCAAATGGTACAACTGCCGTCGGCATCCAAAGATTATCTAATTCGAACGCGTGGAGGTAAGGATGACAGTGGTGGTGTAGTCCAGGTATTCCCCAAACTAGGGTACACCAAATACAAATGTGATTCACATTTACAAAAAAATATATATTTAAAAATAGAATAAAAATTCCCTCACATTTTCAAACAGCCCATTTATATTTATATTTTCCAATGGGGCTATACATTTGGGTGAGGTTATTTTCTCGCCTGAGTAGCCTTGTTTCACTGCCAAACATTTTTTCCCCCCCCCGAAGAACACTGGTCTCAACGTCAACAGTGAAGAGGTGACTCCGGGATGCTGCTATTCTAGGCAGAGTTCCTCTGTCAAATCACATTTATTTATATAGCCCTTCGTACATCAGCTGATATCTCAAAGTGCTGTACAGAAACCCAGCCTAGAACCCCAAACAGCAAGCAATGCAGGTGTAGAAGCACGGTGGCTAGGAAAAACTCCCTAGAAAGGCCAAAACCTAGGAAGAAACCTAGAGAGGAACCAGGCTATGTGGGGTGGCCAGTCCTCTTCTAGCTGTGCCGGGTGGAGATTATAACAGAACATGGCCAAGATGTTCAAATGTTCATAAATGACCAGCATGGTCAAATAATAATAAGGCAGAACAGTTGAAACTGGAGCAGCAGCAGCACGGTCAGGTGGACTGGGGACAGCAAGGAGTCATCATGTCAGGTAGTCCTGGGGCATGGTTTATTGGCCAGTCTGAGATATGGCATTTTCTTTGCAACTTTGCCTAGTAGGCCAGCATCCCGGAGTCACCTCTTCACTGGTCAAGTGGAGACTGGTGTTTTGCAGGTACTATTTAATGAATCTGCCAGTTGAGGACTTGATGCATCTGTTTCTCAAACTAGACACTCTAATGTACTTGTCCTCTTGCTCAGTTGTGCACCGGGGCCTCCCACTCTTTCTATTTTGGTTAGAGCTAGTTTGCGCTGTTCTGTGAAGGGAGTCGTACTCGAGCCTGTAATCGAACCCACAAATGCTAATGCTCCAGATACTCAACTAGTCTAAAGAAGGCCAGTTTTATTGCTTCTTTAATTAGGACAACAGTTTTCAGCTGTGCTAACATAATTGCAAAAGGGTTTTCTAATGATCCATTAGCTAATCCAAGTTTATCATTTTACAAGGCTAACCCAACGTGCCATTGGAACACAGGAGTGATGGTTGCTGATAATGGGCCTCTGTACGCCTTTGTAGATATTCCAATAAAAATCAGCAGTTTCCAGCTGCAATAGTCATTTACAACATTAACAATGTCTACACTGTATTTCTGACCAATTTGATGTTATTTGAATGGACAAAGAATGTGCTTTTCTTTCAAAAACAAGGACATTTCTAAATGACCCCAAACTTTTGAATGGTAGTGTGTGTATATATCTAAACTCATCAAAAAAAGAAACGTCATCTCACTGTCAACTGCGTTTATTTTCAGAAAACTTAACACGTGTAAATATTTGTATGAACATAAGATTCAACAACTGACACAAACTGAACAAGTTCCACAGGCATGTGACTAACAGAAATGGAATAAGGTGTCCTTGAACAAAGGGGAGGTCAAAATCAAAAGTAACAGTCAGTATCTGGTGTGGCCACCAGCTGCATTAAGTTTTGCAGTGCATCTCCTCATGGACTGCACCAGATTTGCCAGTTCTTGCTGTGTGATGTTACCCCACTCTTCCACCAAGGCACCTGCAAGTTCCCGGACATTTCTGGGGGGGGAATGGCCCTAGCCCTCACCCTTTGATCCAATAGGTCCCAGACGTGCTCAATGGGATTGAGATCCGGCTCGTCGCTGGTCATGGCAGAACACTGACATTCCTGTCTTGCAGGAAATCATGCACAGAATGAGCAGTATGACTGGTGGCATTGTCATGATGGAGGGTCATGTCAGGATGAGCCTGCAGGAAGGGTACCACATGAGGGAAGAGGATGTCTTCCCTGTAACGCACAGCATTGAGATTGCCTGCAATGACAACAAGCTGAATCCGATGATGCTGTGACACATTGCTCCAGACCATGACGGACCCTCCACCTCCAAATCGATCCCGCTCCAGAGTACAGGCCTCTGTGTAACGCTCATTCCTTCAATGATAAATGCAAATCCGACCATCACCCCTGGTGAGACAAAACCGTTACTTTTTGCCAGTCCTGTCTGGTCCAGCGATGGTGGGTTTGTGCCCATAGGCAACGTTGTTGCCGGTGATGTCTAGTGAGGACCTGCCTTACAACAGGCCTACAAGCCCTCAGTCCAGCCTCTCTCAGCCTATTGCGGACAGCCTGAGCACTGATGGAGTGATTGTTTGTTCCTGGTGTAACTCGGGCAGTTATTGTTGCCATCTTGTACCTGTCCCGCAGCTGTGATGTTCGGATGTACCGATCCTATGCAGGTGTTGTTACACATGGTCTGCCCCTGCGAGGACGATCAGCTGTCCATCCTGTCTCCCTGTAGCGCTTTCTCAGTAAGGGCATTGCAATTTATTGCCCTGGCCACATCTGCAGTCCTCATGCCTCCTTGCAGCATGCCTAAGGCATGTTCACGCAGAACCTGGGCATCTTTCTTTTGGTGTTTTTCAGAGTCAGTAGAACGGCCTCTTTAGTGTCCCTACATTTTCCTAACTGTGACCTTAATTGCCTACCGTCTGTAAGCTGTTAGTGTCTTAATAACCGTTCCACAGGTGCATGTTCGTTAATAGTTTATGGTTCATTGAACAAGCATGGGAAACAGTGTTTAAACCCTTTACAATGAAGATCTGTGAAGTTATTTGGATTTTTATTAATTATCTTTGAAAGACAGGGTCCTTTAAAAAGTTTATTTCCATTGATTCTTGAAGAATATAACTTATACATTCCTCATGAGCTTAGTTCAACTGTCACACTCCATGAGAACCCAAAATATAAACTTGTTTTTCTCCAATGTTTGTAAACATTGTAAATGTAAACAAACACTGTATAGCCTCATAACATGGTTAAAACAATACTTTTGATATCATGGATGGTCGGTCCTTACATCCATAGCTCTGTCTATTCATCTGAGAGTGGTCACATTTATCCATGCCCATCCCTCAGCTTTTTACCAAAACAGGCGGGGTGGCCGTTTTGTTATTGTTTCATCAGTGGATTTGCCCTTTAAACAGCTGCATATTATCAAAATGTCACCAACAAAAAGGTAAACAATAGGCCTAAGAAAATGCAGCATATTTTCCTTCTGTTCACCTGACTTAGAATTCCTCACAATCAAATGTCGACCGCATTATCTACCAAGAGAATTCTCTTAGATTATAATCACAGCCGCATATATTCCCCCAAGCAGACACATCGATGGCCCTGAACGAACTTTATTTGACTCTATGTAAACTGGAAACCACATATCCTGAGGCTGCATTCATTGTAGCTGGGGATTTTAACAAGGCTAATCTGAAAACAAGACTCCCTAAATTCTATCAGCATATCGATTGTGCTACCAGGGCTGGTAAAACCCTGGATCATTGTTATTCTGTGACGCATATAAGGCCCTCCCCGCCCTCCTTTCGGAAAATCTGACCACGACTCCATTTTGTTGCTCCCTGCCTATAGACAGAGACTAATACAGGAAGCTCCGCCGCTCAGGTCTGTTCAACGCTGGTACGACCAATCTGATTGCACGCTTCAAGATTGCTTTGATCGCGGGGATTGGGATTTGTTCCGCATTGCGTCAAACAACAACATTGACGAATACGCTGAATCGGTGAGCGAGTTTACTAGCAAGTGCATCGGCGATGTCGTACCCACAACAACTATTAAAACATTCCCCAACCAGAAAACGTGGATTGATTGCAGCATTCGCGCAAAACTGAAAGCGCGAACCACTGCTTTTAACCAGGGCAAGGTGACCGGAAACATGACCGAATACAAACACTGTAGCTATTCCTTCCGCAAGGCAATCAAAAAAGCTAAGCGTCAGTATAGAGACAAAGTAGAGTCGCAATTCAACGGCTCAGACACGAGGTATGTGGCAGGGTCTACAGTCAATCACGGATTACAAAAAGAAAACCAGCCCCGTCGCAGACTAGGATGTCTTGCTCCCAGACAGACTAAACAACTTCGTTGCTCGCTTTGAGGACAATACAGTGCCACTGACACGGCCCGCTAACAAAACCTGTGGACTCTCCTTCACTGCAGCCGACGTGAGTAAAACATTTAAACGTGTTAACCCTCGCAAGGCTGCAGGCCCAGACGGCATCCCCAGCCGCGTCCTCAGAGCATGCGCAGACCAGCTGGCTGGTGTGTCTACGGACATATTCAATCAATCATTATCCCAGTCTGCTGTTCCCACATGCTTCAAGAGGGCCACCATTGTTCCTGTTCCCAAGAAAGCTAAGGTAACTGAGCTAAACGACTACTGCCCCGTAGCACTCACGTCCGTCACCATGAAGTGCTTTGAGAGACTAGTCAAGGACCATATCTCTCCACCCTACCTGACACCCTGCCCTGTACAACTGGGTACTGGACTTCCTGACGGGCCGCCCCCAGGTGGTGAGGGTAGGTAACAACATCTCCACCGCGCTGATCCTCAACACTGGGGCCCCACAATGGTGCGTTCTGAGCCCTCTCCTGTACTCCCTGTTCACCCACAACTGCGTGGCCATGCACGCCTCCAACTCAATCATCAAGTTTGCAGATGACACTACAGTGGTAGGCTTGATTACCAACAACGTCGAGACAGGGAGGAGGTGAGGGCCCTCGGAGTGTGGTGTCAGGAAAATAACCTCACACTCAACGTCAACAAAACAAAAGAGATGATCGTGGACTTCAGGAAACAGCAGAGGGAGCAGCCCCCTATCCACATCGACGGGACAGTAGTGGAGAGTGTAGTAAGTTTTAAGTTCCTCGGCGTACACATCACGAACAAACTGAATTGGTCCACCCACACAGACAGCATCGTGAAGAAGGCGCAGCAGCGCCTCTTCAACCTCAGGAGGCTGAAGAAATTCGGCTTGTCACCAAAAGCACTCACAAACTTTTACAGATGCACAATCAAGAGCATCCTGTCGGGCTGTATCACCGCCTGGTACGGCACAACCGTAAGGCTCTCCAGAGGGTAGTGAGGTCTGCACAACGCATCACCGGGGGCAAACTACCTGCCCTCCAGGACACCTACACCACCCGATGTCACAGGAAGGCCATAAAGATCAAGGACAAAAACCACCCGAGCCTTCTGGATGATAGCGGGGTGAACAGGTAGTGGCGAGGTCAGTACAGGTGCATCAAAGCAGGGACTGAAAAACAGTTTCTTTCTCAAGGCCATCAGACTGTTAAACAACCACCACTAACATTGAGTGGCTGCTGCCAACATACTGACTCAACTCTAGCCACTTTAATAATGGAAAAATATCTTTAAAAAATGTACAGTGCCTTGCGAAAATATTCGGCCCCCTTGAACTTTGCGACCTTTTGCCACATTTCAGGCTTCAAAACATAAAGATATAAAACTGTATTTTTTTGTGAAGAATCAACAACAAGTGGGACACAATCATGAAGTGGAATGACATTTATTGGATATTTCAAACTTTTTTAACAAATCAAAAACTGAAAAATTGGGCGTGCAAAATTATTCAGCCCCTTTACTTTCAGTGCAGCAAACTTTCTCCAGAAGTTCAGTGAGGATCTCTGAATGATCCAATGTTGACCTAAATGACTAATGATGATAAATACAATCCACCTGTGTGTAATCAAGTCTCTGAATAAATGCACCTGCACTGTGATAGTCTCAGAGGTCCGTTAAAAGCGCAGAGAGCATCATGAAGAACAAGGAACACACCAGGCAGGTCCGAGATACTGTTGTGAAGAAGTTTAAAGCCGGATTTGGATACAAAAATATTTCCCAAGCTTTAAACATCCCAAGGAGCACTGTGCAAGCGATAATATTGAAATGGAAGGAGTATCAGACCACTGCAAATCTACCAAGACCTGGCCGTCCCTCTAAACTTTCAGCTCATACAAGGAGAAGACTGATCAGAGATGCAGCCAAGAGGCCCATGATCACTCTGGATGAACTGCAGAGATCTACAGCTGAGGTGGGAGACTCTGTCCATAGGACAACAATCAGTTGTATATTGCACAAATCTGGCCTTTATGGAAGAGTGGCAAGAAGAAAGCCATTTCTTAAAGATATCCATAAAAAGTGTTGTTTAAAGTTTGCCACAAGCCACCTGGGAGACACACCAAACATGTGGAAGAAGGTGCTCTGGTCAGATGAAACCAATATGTAACTTTTTGACAACAATGCAAAATGTTATGTTTGGCGTAAAAGCAACACAGCTCATCACCCTGAACACACCATGCCCACTGTCAAACATGGTGGTGGCAGCATCATGGTTTGGGCCTGCTTTTCTTCAGCAGGGACAGGGAAGATGGTTAAAATTGATGGGAAGCTGGATGGAGCCAAATACAGGACCATTCTGGAAGAAAACCTGATGGAGTCTGCAAAAGACCTGAGACTGGGACGGAGATTTGTCTTCCAACAAGACAATGATCCAAAACATAAAGCAAAATCTACAATGGAATGGTTCAAAAATAAACATATCCAGGTGTTAGAATGGCCAAGTCAAAGTCCAGACCTGAATCCAATCGAGAATCTGTGGAAAGAACTGAAAACTGCTGTTCACAAATGCTCTCCATCCAACCTCACTGAGCTCGAGCTGTTTTGCAAGGAGGAATGGGAAAAAAATTCAGTCTCTCGATGTGCAAAACTGATAGAGACATACCCCAAGCGACTTTCAGCTGTAATCGCAGCAAAAGGTGGCGCTACAAAGTATTAACTTAAGGGGGCTGAATAATTTTGCACGCCCAATTTTTCAGTTTTTGATTTGTTAAAAAAGTTTGAAATATCCAATAAATGTCGTTCCACTTCATGATTGTGTCCCACTTGTTGTTGATTCTTCACAAAAAAATACAGTTTTATATCTTTATGTTTGAAACCTGAAATGTGGCAAAAGGTCGAAAAGTTCAAGGGGGCCGAATACTTTCGCAAGGCACTGTATCACTAGCCACTTTAAACAATGCCACTTAATATAATGTTTATATACCCTACATTACTCATCTCATATGTATATACTGTACTCTATACCATCTACTGCATCTTGCCATCTTTTTGTAATACATGTATCACTAGCCACTATAAACAATGCCACTTTTATGTTTACATACCCTACATTACTCATCTCATGTGTATATACTATACTCGATACCATCTACTGCATTTTGCCTATGCCGTTCTGTACCATCACTCATTCATGTATCTTTATGTACATAGTCTTCATCCCTTTACACTTGTGTGTGTGTATAAGGTAGTTGTTGTGAAATTGTTAGGTTAGACTACTCGTTATTACTGCATTGTTGGAACTAGAAGCACAAGCATTTCGCTACACTCGCATTAACATCTGCTAACCATGTGCATGTGACAAATACATTTTGATTTGATATTGCATTTATTTTTCACATGTAAATAGCAATTTTCACTAGTGCTATAGCATGCTATTCCAAGAGCGCAACATTTTATTTTTATTTAAAAATTTTTTTTTTTTTAGGTGTAATGGAAAGTAATGATCCTCTGGCCAAGTCATGCTTTAGTAGCCTATTTTGAATTGATTTATTTCTGTATAGACAGGAATAGGCTAATTAGGCTATATTATTTTGGTAATTCAATATACTTAGGGAAAGCTTAGCTTCCCCTAGCTTTATGGACGCACCGCTATGTCAATCTCCTGAACACCATAGTAGAAAAGTTGACCTATTCTATTGGTCAGCTTGTCAAGAAATAAATAGCCCAGACTCTGGGACAGTTTTTAATTTGTATTTTATTTAACTTGTCAGTTAAGAACAAATTATTATTATAATGACAGCCTAGGAACAGTGGGTTAACTGCCTTGTTCAGGGGCGGAACGACAGATTTTTACCTTGTCAGCTCGGGGATTTGATCTAGCAACATTTTTGGGTAGTGGCCCAACGCTCTAAGCACTAGACCCCCTGCCTTCCCACAGTTGCGGGACGATAGATCCCAAATTCATAGAACCAGTACGCCTAGGCTACATAAAAAAAACCGCAACAAATCTGATGCAATAGATCAGGACGTTTAGCTTAAAATGTTGGTCAACAATTTTTTTCTTAACATTATTAGGGCAGCAATGCGCACAAGGCAGTAGAGTACGCACAAATGTTTTTGCTACCAGACAATGAAAGAAAGAAAACAAAACAGAACATGAGAGAAATAGGTTACTGGTCTCAATGGCATATGGAAGTCTTTCTAAAACAATAGGTTACTGGTCTCAATGGCATATGGAAGTCTTTCTAAAACAATAGGTTACTGGTCTCAATGGCATATGGAAGTCTTTATAAAACAATAGGTTACTGGTCTCAATGGCATATGGAAGTCTTTCTAAAACAATAGGTTACTGGTCTCAATGGCATATGGAAGTCTTTCTAAAACAATAGGTTACTGGTCTCAATGGCATATGGAAGTCTTTCTAAAACAATAGGCTACTGGTCTCAATGGCATATGGAAGTCTTTCTAAAACAATAGGTTACTGGTCTCAATGGCATATGGAAGTCTTTCTAAAACAATAGGTTACTGGTCTCAATGGCATATGGAAGTCTTTCTAAAACAATAGGTTACTGGTCTCAATGGCATATGGAAGTCTTTCTAAAACAATAGGCTACTGGTCTCAATGGCATATGGAAGTCTTTCTAAAACAATAGGTTACTGGTCTCAATGGCATATGGAAGTCTTTCTAAAACAATAGGTTACTGGTCTCAATGGCATATGGAAGTCTTTCTAAAACAATAGGTTACTGGTCTCAATGACATATGGAAGTCTTTCTAAAACAATAGGTTACTGGTCTCAATGGCATATGGAAGTCTTTCTAAAACAATAGGTTACTGGTCTCAATGGCATATGGAAGTCTTTCTAAAACAATAGGTTACTGGTCTCAATGGCATATGGAAGTCTTTCTAAAACAATAGGTTACTGGTCTCAATGGCATATGGAAGTCTTTCTAAAACAATAGGTTACTGGTCTCAATGGCATATGGAAGTCTTTCTAAAACAATAGGCTACTGGTCTCAATGGCATATGGAAGTCTTTCTAAAACAATAGGTTACTGGTCTCAATGGCATATGGAAGTCTTTCTAAAACAATAGGTTACTGGTCTCAATGGCATATGGAAGTCTTTCTAAAACAATAGGTTACTGGTCTCAATGGCATATGGAAGTCTTTCTAAAACAATAGGTTACTGGTCTCAATGGCATATGGAAGTCTTTCTAAAACAATAGGTTACTGGTCTCAATGGCATATGGAAGTCTTTCTAAAACAATAGGTTACTGGTCTCAATGGCATATGGAAGTCTTTATAAAACAATAGGTTACTGGTCTCAATGGCATATGGAAGTCTTTATAAAACAATAGGTTACTGGTCTCAATGGCATATGGAAGTCTTTATAAAACAATAGGTTACTGGTCTCAATGGCATATGGAAGTCTGTAGAAAGTAATTCCCTCCACGGATATGGTTGGATTTTGCCTAGGCTACTTTTAAACAAGGAAAGAGAGGAGAAGCAAATCATAGAGAGGAAAGGAGACCACATCATTGTAATGAAGGGAGGCAGAGATGGAGAGAGGGAAATATAATTATAGAGAGAAGGCAATAGACAGATAAGATGTACAATATGGAGAACAACAACGCACTACTGTAACACCCAGTAGGAGAGGGAAGAGATCTCTAGAGATGGGGAGAGGACTGGGGGGATGGGATCTGAAATGACAGTGTTTGCTGTCTGGGGCAGTGAGTAGTCTTCCTCCTCTACTTTAGTAAAAAATAGTACTAGTAAAATATAGTAAAAAGTAATACTTAAGTTGTTTTTTGGGATATCTGTACTTTACTTGACTACATATCTTTTTGACAACTTTTACTCCACTACATTCCTTCTGAAAATAATGTACTTTTACTTCATACATTTTCCCTGACACCGAAAAGTACTAGTTACTTTTCGAATGCTTAGCAGGACAGCAACATTGGACAATTCACACACTTATCAAGAGAACATCCCTACTGCCTCTGATCTGGTGGACTCACTAAACACAATTGCTTATTTTGTAAATTATGTTGGAGTGTGTCCCTGGCTATCTGGAATGAGAAATGATTTATACTTTGATGCTTAAGTATATTTAAAACCAAATACTTTTTAGACTTTTACTCAAGTAGTATTTTAATGGGTGACTTTCACGTTTACTTGAGTCATTTTCTATTAAGTTATCTTTACTTTTACAATTGGGTACTTTTTCCACCTCTGGCCGTGACATTTTGACCCTGTTATTAGGCGTGATGACATGACCCTCACACACACACACACACACAAGATGACCATATTCCTTGCAAGGGATGACGGGTCAATAGTTATCAGCTTTGATCTCAGATGATCCTTTGACCTTAATGACCTTTTTTGTTCTGTATAAGCTAATGTATGCATCGACCATGATTGCGCTAACATAAGGAGCGTAGAGTGAACAAGGAAAGATAGGAGGGATGATTAGCTGTATGTCTGTCATTGCTGTATGGTTGATGGTTAAAGGCAAGCCCGAGTCTCTACTTCAACAGAGCCTTTCCTGATGGGTCAATCTAATTTATTAGCTCTCTTCCACATCCTCACACTGCTCATCAATAGACCAGCACTGACCACTCTGGAGAAAACATACTTTAATGTTTACGTACTGTTTTACCCACTTCATATGTATATACTGTTTTTCTAGTCATGGCCTTCGGAAAGTATTCAGACCCCTTGACATTTTCCCCTTTTTCTTAGGTTACAGCCTTATTGTAAAATTGATTATCTTTTAAAAAATGTTTTTATCAATCTACACACTACCCCATAATGACAAATGAAAATAACTTCTATTTTTTTTAATTTTCATTAAAAAAACTAATCACATTTACATACTTATTCAGACCCTTTATATTCTGGACTCTGACATTGCTCGTTCTGATATTTCTTTATTTATTTTTGGAGTTTGTGTATTGCTTTGTATTGTTAGGTATACTGCACTGTTGGAGCTGGAACATCTGCGAAATATGTCTACGCAACTGATAAAATTAGATTTTATTTCATAGAAGGGAAAATGTGTAGGCCCAAGGCAAAGCTATAGTAGTTTTACTTGTTTACACAAAAATAGATGCTTGTCCTGAACTGTGTGTTGTGGGCCAATCGCTTAGATGTGATCATTTGTACCCCTCTATTTCCCTCTCTTGATCTCTGTTTTTATGGATGAATGCATGACCATTTGCTTTAGTCTCTCTCTCTCTCTCTCTCTCCACCACCCTCTCTTAGATCGGTGTGATGACGGTGACTGTGTTCCCAGTACGGCTGTTCTTTGCAGTGCTCCTCATGTTGCTGGCCTGGCCCTTTGCCTTCGCTGCCTCTCTGGGACGATCTGAACTGGCCGTGGAGACCGAGACCTGGTGGAGG
This sequence comes from Oncorhynchus mykiss, assembly GCF_013265735.2. NCBI lineage: Eukaryota > Metazoa > Chordata > Actinopteri > Salmoniformes > Salmonidae > Oncorhynchus > Oncorhynchus mykiss. The sequence goes on from NC_050572.1 coordinate 22,914,779, forward strand.
AGGTACACCTGTCACTGTGTGTGTCAGTGTGAGTGAGCGAGTGACAGAAAAACATTAGGAATACCTGCTCTTTCCATGAGACTGGCCAGGTAAATGCTATGACTCAGTGTAGATGAAGGGGAGGAGACAGGTTAAAGAAGGATTGTTAAGCCTTGAGACATGGATGTTTTGTGTGCCATTCAGAAGGTGAATGGGCTGGATAAAATATTGAAGTTCCTTTTGAATGGGGTATGGTAGTAGGTGCCAGACGCACAAGTTTGAGTATGTCAAGAACTGCAACGCTGCTGGGTTTTTCATGCTCAACAGTTTCCCGTGTGTATCAAGAATGGTCCACCATCCAAAGGACATCCAGCCAACTTGACACAACTGTGTGAAGCTTTGGCGTCCACATGGGCCAGTATCCCTGTGAAATGCTTTCGACGGTGGTGTAACTCAATATAATGTTTTGTACACTCGGTGTATAAAATGAAAACACCTGATAATGACAAATATTGTGGAATATTTGTAGAAGGTTTGGATACAATTGACATTGCCAGGGCAAACACACATGTGCGCGCAACAGGACATAATTGCAAACAAGTCTTAAGTAAACTAACTGTATAAGTAAAGGTTAAATAAAAATAAACACACACGCCCTCAATCAGTCTCTCTCCTACAGGATCTGTGACATCGCCCTGAGGGGGATCATGCGTGCCATGTGGTTCTGTGGAGGGTTCCATTGGGTGACGGTGAAAGGGGAACCGGCTCCGCCCTCGCAGGCGCCCATCCTCACCCTGGCCCCTCACTCGTCCTACTTTGACGCCATCCCCGTCACCATGACCATGGCCTCTATCGTCATGAAGACCGAGAGCAAGAACATCCCCGTCTGGGGCAGTGAGTAGTCGTCCTCATTGTCATCTCTCTCATCTTCATTAAATACCACTGTCTTCCTCACCTCTCTTTTGCCTTCTCTCTGCCTCTTCCTGATTTGTCAGGCCTTTTCAGTCTGTCTCACTGTCTAGGGAAGTGTGTACTCTAGTCGTGATCTTCATTCTCTCTCTCTGGTTCCACAGTCTTCCTCATCTCTTTCTTTCCCGGTCTGTTGATCTTCATTCTCTCTCTCTGGTACCGCAGTCTTCTTCATTTTTCTCTGGGTGTGTCTCAAAATGCATACTACTGTGCTCCAAGCACGCAAATTGGAGCGCGGGAGGGTCAGAGTATGAGTCCAAATGAAAGTATGCGAAACAGAGCATGGAGGGCACTTCTCGAATGCGCACTCCGTTTGTACATATTTTGAAGCATGCATCGATGCACAAGCTTCAACGGAAGGTATGCAAAGAAATATGACGCAACCACTTTAAACAAATATACAAAATGTGTTCAAATCAATGGTGGCCATTATTTGAACGGAAGTGATAGAAAATACACTCCGACTTTGCAATGAAATGTTTCCTATTCACATCTCGTGTGTTGCCTCTTCACATCTCGTGTGTTGCCTCTTCACATCTCGTGTGTTGCCTCTTCACATCTCGTGTGTTGCCTCTTCACATCTCGTGTGTTGCCTCTTCACATCTCGTGTGTTGCCTCTTCACATCTCGTGTGTTGCCTGACTACAATATTTGATCTTGATACATTAGTAAATAAATACTGTTAATTCTGGCAAGCCCATAATAGGTCAATAGAGCTAGCTACTACTGTTAGCTAACCAGATAGCCACAAAGAATAGTTAGCTAGCTACCCATGAATCTATTGCCTATTATTAGTTTTAGGTCATTTTTGCTTCTTAAACTATCTGGTTAGCTATATTGTTACAATTCACATTTAGCTAGCTGATAGTTATGAAGTAAAACGGTTGCCTTGTGTATATCTTGTTTCGTCTCTATTGCCATTGTCCTGGCTGAAAGACCGTTCAGTGAATGGGTAAGTCCCATGTCCATAGTAAGTCAATAGGGCAAACCACGAAGAATTGGTAGCTACCCACAAAATATGTACATCTACCTTGCATAACGTTAGTGTTAGGACATTTTGCCTGTTTAACTAGCTAGCTAGCTAGATTATTACAGTTCACATATCTAGCGTATAATTACGCAGTAAAACATTTGGTTTGTGTATGTCTTGTATCGTCTATGGTTGCCACTGTCCTGGCTGGAAGAAGGTTCAGTGAATGGGGAGGTGCAGCGTGAGGTAATACAGTTGGGGGAGTGTGACTGCTTCTCAAATGTATTGTTTTATGCGTTCTCCACACACTCAACCTCACAAGAATGTACTCAAGAGAAGGTTGTCGGAGAATGCGCTCAGAGCATGAGAGTGTGGAGCACGGTAGTATGCATGAGAAACCCACCCCAGTCTCTGTCAGGGGCAGTGAGAACCATAGTCTTCTGATAGATATTGACTGTTGTGTGTTAGTGAGGTTATCAGAGTTGACATGACGGTTGGAGAGAGGAACAGTATGAGGTGGTGAGACCAGGTGTTAATGATGACCATATTGTCATTATAACATTATTGTTATATTGATATTATGCTGTGCTAATCACTAATCTATCATTCCTCTTTCTCTCCCCAATGTCTTTCCCTCATCCCCTTCTGTCTCTCCCTGCCCCACCAGCTCTGATAAAGTTCATAAGGCCAGTGTTCGTGTCGCGGTCGGACCAGGATTCTCGCAAGAAGACGGTTGAGGAGATCAAACGCAGAGCCCACGCTGGAGGGGAGTGGCCTCAGGTAACGTAAAGACCAACCTTCCTCAATCTTGGAAGTCTAATTCAATGTACAGTGTATTTAGATAAGTACCCATATGTGTACTGTACTGTGTGTGTGTGTGTTTGCAGATAATGATATTTCCAGAGGGGACGTGTACCAACAGATCCTGCCTCATCACATTCAAGCCTGGTATGTGTTCTTTATGCTGACCAGGTCCTCATCTGTCTGTCTCTGCGTCTCTGTCTCTGCGTCTCTCTGTCTGTCGCTCTGTGTCGCTCTCGCGCTCTGTGTCGCGCTCGCTGTTTCTCATTCGCTGTTCCTCTCTTGCGCGCACGCTCTCTCTCTCGCGCCGTCGCTCTCTCTCTCTGTCTGTGTGTGTGTCTGTTTCTCTCGCCCTCTCTCTCAGTGGGGTTTGAAAATTGCACCCCTTGTGCCTGTCACTGTGTATGTGAGTCTTGAATGCGCACTTCCATGTGTGTGTATTTCTGTTCAGCGTGTGTGTGTGTGTTGTCGCTTTGTGTGTGTGTTCCCACTAGTGACCCCTCTTCATTGTAGCTGTCCCCACAGAGTAATCCCTTCTGTTCTACCCCTGTGTCACTGTCCTGTCCCCATAAGCCAAGCTTTTCTAAACCTGTCTCACCCTGTTCAGTTAAGCGACATTCTGGGAAACGAAAAACAACAAAATGGTGTCCTCGCCGTTTGTGATGGTATACAGCTGAGGGTTGGGGCTAGGGAAATGTCACCACAAGTTCATAGACAGGGCTCCAGATGCAAGGAAAGACATACATTGTTGTTTGTAAACAATGGAGTAACATTGTTATATTTTGGGCTATGGCAAAGGTAAATAGTTATATATAATAGGAATTTCACTGACCAGCTCTGACTGGAGCTGTAAATCCCTGTTTATCTAAGCGTGTTCCCGTCTGTGTAGTGTTGCCCCTTGAAACCCAGCTTTCAGTTTAACTCTGGGTTGTCGGTCCAAATCCATTTTTATTTATACGGCACATTTCAGAAATGCAATACAGTGGTCGTCACAGGAAAAAACTAATAAAAACAATGAAAATAAAATGAAATATTTAAGTAAGAGGATTAAAAAAACTAAAGAATAACAGTAAAATCTGAACAAATAAAAAGCACCCTAAGGAAAAGCAAAGCTTTTTAAGATCTCTTTTTGTCCACAGTTTCAGTCTCGCTTCTCCATGCCTCTTGGTCCCCCTCAGGTTCTCTGGCAGGCTATTCCAGAGGCTGGGGGCATAGTAACTAAAAGCTACCTTTCCATGCCTCTTGGTCCTCCTCAGGTTCTCTGGCAGGCTATTCCTGAGGCTGGGGGCATAGTAACTAAAAGCTACCTTTCCATGCCTCTTGGTCCCCCTCAGGTTCTCTGGCAGGCTATTCCTGAGGCTGGGGGCATAGTAACTAAAAGCTACCTTTCCATGCCTCTTGGTCCCCCTCAGGTTCTCTGGCAGGCTATTCCTGAGGCTGGGGGCATAGTAACTAAAAGCTACCTTTCCATGCCTCTTGGTCCCCCTCAGGTTCTCTGGCAGGCTATTCCTGAGGCTGGGGGCATAGTAACTAAAAGCTACCTTTCCATGCCTCTTGGTCCCCCCTCAGGTTCTCTGGCAGGCTATTCCAGAGGCTGGGGGCATATTAACTAAAGGATACACCTCCATTCCTCTTGATCTTAGGCTTTGGGATAGTTAAAAGGCCAGAGAACCTGAGGGACCTACTGGGTACATAACTTAAAAACATGTCTGACGTGTATTGGGATGCACAATCGTGGATTGATTTAAAAACCAATAGAATAACACCTATGTTTTTTTACTTGGTGTTTTACCTTTATTGCCCGTGAATTAAAATGTGAGGCTAAATTCTCTCACTGTGCTTTGGCTCCAACAATAAGTACCTCGGTCTTGTCTGGATTTAGCTGTCCAATGTGTCTCTTGTTTAGTCCTCTCACTGGCTCTCTGCCAAACAGCCCTGGCATACAGTATGTCTCAATCATATTTTCATCTTCCCTTCTTTTTGCTTTTGTCTGATCTTCTCTCTCTTTTCTGAATTCCCTCATCTCTTCCTCTCTGCTGTACTAAAATGTCAATCTCACCGATCTTCACATGCATATGCCCCTCTCTCTCCCTCTTTCTCTATCCCCTTGTTCTTTCTCTCGCCCCCTCTCTCCCTCTCATACCTCCTCATCCCTCTCTCCATACTCCTACATAATCATCCAGTCATAACTCCTACAGTATCCTAGTGGTAATGGTCCCACTGCACCCAGAGGTCAGGGTAGTCTCCAGCAGTTTCATGACCAGGCTGTACTACTGTATAACACTGTAACCATTAACGCAGGATTTTGATGTTGTGTGTCCTCAGGGGGAAGTTTGTCAGTCATCTTAAACACACACACACACACACACACAGAAGGTTGTCAGAATGTCAGTCATCCACCGACTGTGAATTAGGCATGGGCGTTGACCAGATTGTCATACCTTCATACCAACCTTATGCCATCCCAGGTTATTTGGTAATAGCAGCACTGAACACAAAGGGCACGGTTTTCAAACCCCACTGAGTCTCTAATTTGAAGGTTAGCAATGCTAATAAGTCCATGTAAAATCCCATGATGAATGCTAGTTAAATGCTAACCGAGTCATTGCGAACGTTCTATACAGTCTCTGACAAACAATTTACAGGGCAGACATCCCAGCTCATCAAGTTATACAAGTAACTCAAAAATGCTACTGACAGTTTGCTGCACACGCAAAACAAATATTAGACCGCAAGGCTCTTGATCCAGGAGGAGATTCTCTGCTGTTACCAAGCACAGCTTGATTATGAAACGAGCTAACCACTTAGCTAGATAACTAACTAACTTGCTAGCTACTCATTTAGCAAACCAAATGCACAACTACAGAGCATTTAGCACATTTTTAGACAGTTAACTTTAATAGTTATAATACATCTAGCTGGCAAACATTTGGTTGTGAATTCCATACTGTAACTACGTCACCTGACTCATGTTGCACAAAAGTGAGTGACTCCCAAGGCTCCAGTCTCTTAATGTTGTGTGCTTGTAAACAAACATAAGGTGACTGTGGTCTACCGCTAAGCTTCATTATGAACAGTTATGTGACCGGTGAAATGACACATGTAAGTTAACTGCAAACATTGTGTCTATAAGGTAGTAGTTTTGGAATTGTTAGCTAGATTACTTGTTGGTTATTACTGCATTGTCGGAACTAGAAGCACAAGCATTTCGCTACACTCGCATTAACATCTGCTAACCATGTGTATGTGACAAATAAAATGTGATTTGATTTGCAGGTATTTATACCAAACAAAAATATAAACTCAACATGCAACAAAAATGTATGATTCTACTGAGTTAGTTATTTAGTCAATAGTCAATTGAAATAAATTCATTAGGCCCTAATATTTGAATTTCACATGACTGGGCAGGGTCGCAGCATAGGCCCACCCACTTGGGAGCCAGCCTAACCCACTGGGGAGACAGGCCTAGAAAATGCAAATTTTAAATTAGTTTTTCCCCACAAAAGGGCTTTATTAGACAGATACTCCCCCGTTTCATCGGCTGTGGAGGTCCTGCGCTGGCGTGGTTACACATTGGTCTGCGGTTGTGAGGCCAGTTGAACGTACTGCCAATTTCTCGAAAATGACATTGGAGGCGGCTTATGGTAGAGAAATTGACATTCAATTCTTTGCCAACAGCTCTGGCGGACATTCCTGCAGTCAGCATGCCAATTGCACACTCCCTCAACTTGAGACATCTGTGGCATTGTGTTGTGTGACAGAACTGCACATTTTATCAGCTTTTTGTTGTCCTAGGGCTGTCTCAGACAGTTGTCTGTTCTTTCGACCCTCTTCCTCCTACTGCTGCTGGCCTTTGCAGATTCTGCTGTTAAGCTCCTGCTGTAATGCTACGAATAGGCTACCATTTGGAGTGACGATTTATCTTACCTTTTCTGCATACCAGTTATTATTTTTAAGTGCACATTTTCGTCAAACAGTTTTATTTTCATTTATAATAGTCTTCGTATCTTAAAATTATTATCATGTAGTTACATTTTTTTCTCAAAGTAACTTCTATTGCCATTGCCAACTATATAAACAGCCTACATAAGGCCAACAAATAACATTGCAGCCTGTAGGTAGAAGTATTCTATAAGTATTCTATAAATCTAATTGGCTATGCATGGCCTGTCTGTAAGGAACTTGAAACATTGTGTCAACTATTAACTTGGTCCAATCTGAAGCTAGCACTAGCGAACTTGCAACATTGCGTAACATTTTCTGGGCCCTCAGTTTCCTGCTCCAGTCAGCTCCAGACAGACATAGCTGTAGGCTATTTGCGCAAGGGATAAGAAATAATCAGGTAGGCCTATTTTATGACGTTTCCACTGGACCAGAGCATGACTTTTATTAGATTTTTTTACCCTTTTCACGGTGAGTGGTTATTGAAAGAGGGCTTGAAAGATTTTTTTATCTAGGCTGAGTTAAGGAACTAATGTCATTCTCAATTCATGTAAGAACAGACTTTGTTTACTTGCTGTTTGAGGTGAAGAATGTATTACTTTGAGAAGTTCCACAGTGGTGGTGCATTAAGACAATCAGAAATACTATCAGATCCTCAAATGGGCACATTTTATAGGTCTATATTTGCGCGCAGGCCAGGTAGCCTCGGCCTACTTCTATGTATAATCAGGTGTGCGTCCTTACTCAACATTGACAGCGCTACAAACAAACGACAATGAAAACTTGTTCCTCACAAATGTAGCCTAGGTTGTGCGGCCCCCTAGACAATGAGAAAGGTTAAAGATTGTAATAAGAATATATTGAATGCATTAACAGAAATTACCGTAACAAAACATGGGAAATGATGGGAATTAACGGTAAATGTACTACTGGTGATAATGGTGTGCCAACCCCGCGGCCTCAGCAATGGATTTGTCTACTGCGACAGGCGGGAATCAGACCGGTGTCTCATATGCCATAAAAACATATATATTTTAGACTGCTCAGCCCACCAACAGCCTAGCGACCAAACAATCGACCAGTCGACTAAATAGGGTCAGCTCTATATTGTCCCCAACACAAGGTGCACCTGTGTAGTGATCATGCTGTTTAATCAGCTTCTTGATATGCCAACCCTGTCGGGTGGATGGATTATTTTGGAAAAGGAGGAATCCATTTGTGGCTAACATTTGAGAGAAATAAGCTTTTTATGCGTTTGGAAAATTTCGGAGATCTTTTATTTCAGTTCATGAAACATCGTACCTACGCTTTACATGTTGCGTTTCATATCTTTTTTTCAGTATACTTAAAAAGTACCTAGAAATATTCACTTTTATACAAAAATTGTTACAACAGTTTTGAAAAACCATCCCGTGGCTATTTCCAAATAACCGATATACGGTATATATGGGAGATTATGAATATGCTCACACACACACACATACGCAGAGACACACACACACACATATGCAGAGACACACACACGCAGACACACATACGCAGACACACACACAAATACGCACAGACACACACTCAGTAACATTTCTCTCTCTCAGGGGCCTTCATTCCAGCAGTTCCAGTCCAACCAGTAGTCCTACGTTACCCCAACAGAATGGTAAGCATACAACTACTCTCCTTCCCTCCCTCTTCTCCTCCAAACCACCCTCTCTCCATGCCTACTTTCCTTTCCATATCCTTCCTTCCCCTCTCCCTCCCTTTGTCCTTTGACCCTTTGTCCCTTTTCTCCCCAATTTCACCCTTAACCACTGCGTCACCTGGGAGGCCCTAGTTTTTCTCTTCTCAAGGTGTGAGTCAGTCTGTGCCCATTTTGAGTGGCTTCATACTTGTGCGGAGTGATATTTCATCTCTACAATGTCGTCCTCTCCTCTTGACCTGCGATAGCACAAAATAACTGAAACCGTCAAAGCAAGTCTCAAATAGACGATGCCCCAAGTTGCTTTCACTTGTACATAGTTTTCAGACCATTGTAGATGAAGGAGAGGGGAAAGGAAGCCTCTGTAGACTATTGAGATGCAGCCTCTGTAGGTGCCAGTCCTGCTGTGTGTCACTCATTTAGGCCATGAGCACACTGTGATTTTTGTGTTTGAGTATTTCAGAAGGAGCCAATGCTTTTTCAATGGGAGTTATCTGTTGACAGATGAATGACAACAGAGATTGTCTGACAAATGCACAAATGGTCTGTCTTTAGACAGATGAAACTCGTCGGCACTCGTCTGAAAATAGTTGGCTTGAGTTGCACTTTTGACGGACAAAAACGGACAATGATGTACGTCGTACGATTTGATCCCTATTCATGCGTCTGTGTGTCTGGCCCGCAGAGGAGAGGAAGCCAGTGTACAGTATTGAGATGCAGCCTCTGTGTAGGCCCCATTCTTGCTGTGTAACTAATTTCCTCTTCCGACAGGATACGATCACGTGGACATGGCAAGGCCCTGGAGCGTGAGTATCTCTTCCTCATTATTTCCGTCTCTCTGTCTCTCTCTCAGCGTGTTTTCACATATGGGCCTCTTTAAAAGAACCGACCACAGTCCTCTTTAATGTGAACTCTGTTCTCTTTGTATTCACACTGCCTTTGAATGAGGACCACTCTTTAGCCAGCTCACTTCACCTATTTTTGTGGACAGAGTCCTCTTTGCATTCACATTGCTATGTTTAGAAAGGAACCAAGATCTTTTCCCAACATTCACTCTGTTTTTACAAAATACAGACCAGCCATTCAATCAGAATGCGTTATCGGACAGCTAGATATACTTACAGTACCGATATTTTGGAAGCTAATAGATTGCAAATGGGGGGAAATATGAGACATAATAATTGTAATCAGAAGATACAATTAACATGTAAATTTGATTGGTAGCAGAATAAATAGCAATAGAAAAACTGCAGATAAAAACTGCCCCTTTAGGAGCTAGAATAGATGTTGTACCTTGTGTTGTAATTCTCACCAAATAGGTTTTCTTCTCACGCTATAACAATACTTCACCAATAAACAGCTGATGAAGCTCTCTTAGCCTATACACATTGCAAACAAAAACTCCGCACATTTTGGGATTTCTGTGCGTCCTTGACAATCACTAATCAATATTCAAAAACGGCACACATCTGGCAATATGTTTTAGATTGGACGGGGATGTTGTGTTTTTAGGCCTGTGGTTAATCTTCACAGTATCCCCTTGCACAACTTATCTCTATTCTCTCATCACCCCTCCCCCTTTTTTCTTTCTGAATCAGCTGATTACTCTCTCTCGCTTTCCACTCAGGTTTGAGATACTGTGGCTGACACTGTGCCAGTTTCATAACCCCATAGAGATTGAGGTAACGGTTATTTTTTTAAAGGTGGACTCAGCAAATATGATGTCATTGTTACATAGTGGGGCATCTTACTGCGTACGGACGTCCAATCTTTCTTGAAGGAAGAGAAATGGAAGATGGGCAGGTGATAACAATGAGTTTTTCTTCCATGCAGTACCTGCCTCTCTACACTCCTTCTGAGGAAGAGAAGAACAACCCTGCTCTGTTCGCCAATAATGTCAGAAGCATCATGGCCAAGTTAGTTGTGTGTGTGTGTGGCCTCCCCAGGTTACATAATTTACATCTGGCTATCTGTGTGTCTTATACTTCTCTAAATGCCTGCCACATATACAGTATATCTGACATGTCAGGGGGGTATCCTGACTGCTCTCTCTGTGCTCTGATAGGGCCCTGGAGCTGCCCATCACAGACCTGTCGTTTGATGATTGCCAGCTGAGCCTAGCAAAGGGCCCAATGCGTGTCCCTAGCAACAGCAGCCTACTGCAGTTCAATAGACTAGCGCGAAGGCTCGGGTGAGTTGGAGTTTACTTTACTATTGGTTGTTAAGCGTTATTACAGGTCCTTAATAGTTTTTAAAAACAGAATTGTTTTGCTGATGTAACAAAACATTGATGTTGAATGAATAAGAACATTTAAAAATGTTATAAATGTTTATTCTAAAATCGTACATTCTGTTTTTGTTGAGGTGTCTGAATGGGTAGGTAGGGTATGAGTGATCTCCTGTACCTCGTTTTGACATTTTAAGGGTGTCATACTGGGGAAATATGACTGGATTTACTGGGAAATACTACGACTAATATTACTGGATTTACTGGGAAATACTACGACTAATATTACTGGATTTACTGGGAAATACTACGACTAATATTACTGGATTTACTGGGAAATAGTACGACTAATATTACTGGATTTACTGGGAAATACTATGACAAATATTACTGGGTTTACTGGGAAATACTACGACCAATATTACTGGATTTACTGGGAAATACTACGACTAATATTACTGGGTTTACTGGTCGAACTGGGAAATCCTACAGGGTTTACTGATAATACTGGGAAATACTACTGGGTTTAGTTATAATACTGGGTAATACTACTGAAATGCTAGTGGGTTTACTAGGAAATACTACTGGGTTTACTGATAATACTGGGAAATAGTACTAAGGAAAATGGCAGATCAATGTCAAAGGAATGTGTTGAATACATTCAGATACTAGAAAGTGTATTATTTCAAATTATTTGAGATGTACTTGATTTTGCCATTTAAATCTGTGGTTTTCAAACTTTTTCAGCAGGGACCCCATTTTTGGCACCAGAAATTCATCCCACCCCAAATCTAATGACACATCTTTAAAACCGGTACATGTTTATTTTCACATCAACAAATAACCTTCAATTCATTACATTCTCATTTCTCCTATCAACATTAAGACAGCCAATACATACATTTACTCAATCAAATGTCAAATTATTTCTCAATAAAGTTTGTATATTGTCCCATTAAAATAATCTGTATTGGTTCCCGATTTTTATATATATATTTAATTTGTGAATCCCACTGCAATTCTCGCGGGCCCGACTTTGAATAACGCTGCATTAAATGGACAAAATCAAGCTTCTAGCCACAACCCTGGACAGTAGGAAATGTATTTCTAAACCATGTATTTTCTATGTGCAGGCTGAGAGCGGGGACGACAGATACGGTGTTAGAGCAGCAGGCTAGCAAAGCCAGGAAGCTTTGGGGATACACACTGGGATTGGGGGACTTTGCTCATTACCTCGACCTACCTGTGACGGACATGCTCACAGAGTTACACAGCCTCTTCAACCAGGTAGATATCTAACACACAGTGTATAACTCACATGGGGTCCTACACACACTGATTTTATTCAGTCAGTCAATCAAATTAGGATAAATAAATAACCATTAGTGTTCTTTTCTTGCTCTGTCCCGTTCTCTCTCTCTTTCTCTCTTTCTCTCTCTCTCTTTCTTTCTCTCTTTCTCTCTCTTTTTCTCTTTTTTTCTTTCTCTCTTTCTCTCTCTCTTTCTTACTCTCTCTCTTACTCCCTCTCTCTCTCTTACTCCCTCTCTCTCTCTTACTCCCTCTCTCTCTCTTACTCCCTCTCTCTCTCTTACTCCCTCTCTCTCTCTTACTCTCTCTCTCTCTCTCTCTTACTCTCTCTCTCTTACTCACTCTCTGAAGCATGGAGATGGTCAGATTGACATCAGGGAGTATGTGATAGCCCTGTCTGTGGCATGTCAACCCTCTAAAGCCATGGACACCCTCAGGCTGGCCTTTGGGGTGAGTGACAGGCAATGAAGCTTTATAACAGTTCCTATGAAGCACTATAAGAACCCAATGTCTGCTCTTGTAAGGCATTTATAATATAAATACCTAGAAAAGATATAAACCGTCTGCTATATAAAACGTTATAACTGTCCTATGTCCTGACCCTGGTCAGATGTACGAGGCGAAGGAGGACAGGGCGATCGTGGAAAAGGATCTGGCATCCATTTTGAGAACGGCGTTGGGAGTAGCAGAGGTCGACGTCACAGAGTTGTTCTCAGCAATCGACACACTTGACGCGGGGAAGATCACACACGGTGATATCACACACTAACGCCCTTTCTTGCACTAACGTTCTCACTCGTCTTTTCTTACTAGCATTGACTTTGCTGATAGTTGATTTATTGAGGAAAACGTTTTACTTGCTGTGAAATGTAGTTGTTTCACCTCGCTACTTTAAGTTGAATGCACTAACTGTAAATCACTCTGGTTAAGAGCGTCCAACTAACGGGATCATGGCCAACACTAATTACAATCTCTCTTTCACTCTGTCCTTCTCTCTCTCTATATCCATCTGTAGATGACTTCTGTCGGTTCGTGGAGCAGCACCCAGACTTTGCTCAGGAGTACCTCCTCTCCTCCAGGACAACCCCCTCTACCCCCCACACAGCCCCCCTGGTCAACGGCTTCAGTGTGGCCCATTACGACATGGAGGAGCAGACCTGCAGCCTCCCTGGACAAAAGAGGAAAGAAGACTGACTCAAATGGATCTATCTTCTGCCTATCACAGAGAGAGGAGGGGAATGGAGGGAGGAGGGAAAAGATGGCGGGATAGAAGGACGATCGGGAGGTCCTGGGCCTCTATCAAACAAATCTATCTTCTACAGTTACTGTATCTTCTGTGTTACTGTGGCCCGCATGTTCTACCAGAGAGGAGGAGGGAGGGAGGGAGTGAGGGATAGGATATATTGAGATAAGAAGGGGTGGATAGACAGAGGGAGAGAGAAGTAAGAAACTATTAGGTGGATAGAGATTGAGACTGTGAAAGGGAGAGATGGAGGGAAGGAAGGGTTAGGTATGTTGAAGTAGAGTAGAGGGAGAGATTTGGTTAGTGAGAGAATATGATGGAGGGTGGAGACAATCTGTTCCTCCGGACACCATCTCACACCAATACTCCCATCTCTGGTTTTGTCTGCTACTGTTTTCAAGGACTTTGTATGCTTTCTGATTTCCAACATGAGTTTAAGGACCTGGACACCTGAGTTCATCAAACACTTTGGCTATTTATTTTCAAAAGGGTTTTACTTTTCTCTTATGTACAGTATAGGTATTTATTTGTCTTTCCTTTTTATCATAATGACAATGAAATGCACACTCTGGTAAGATGATTCATATTTTTTTTCAAGATTAGTTTTATCAGGTGATTAAGCACCAAACTGAGCTGAGCTTAATCACTGCCGTTAATCATAACGAGACTGACTGAGATCAATTGGATCGAGCTGAAACTAAGCATCTCACTGCCTTGTAGACCATAGCAACTCAAGACAAACTGTTAAAATGGGTGAATATGGGACCAAACTTAGACTTATTATTTTTAAACCACGTTCACATTGAGCTCCTTGTTGCCTTTTTAAATGGTTTTAAACGTGTTAATGGTTTTAATGTTGCTTGAGTGAAACATCCCACAGCTTAAGTGTATTTATTTTCATAGGCATAAACATTGGTGTCTCAAACATGAACATTTGTTGTTTTCCCTTTTCTTATTGGATGAACAGAGAAAAAGAGTTGGGTTCCATCTCAAATGACACCCTATTCCCTAAAGAGTGCATATTTAGCTCTGGTCAAAAGTAGTGCACTATATGGGGAATAGGATTCTATTGGGGGGTACATTCAGATCCTTACCTCCCTTTTTTTTAATTGCCTTTCTCATATCACTCTGGAATGAAGTTGACCTTACACAAATATATAGGATCAGCCCACCCTGCTGAAATCCTAACATTAACCATTATGCAGGGGGCCATCATAAAACTGATCTGTGATCAGTTCTGACTTTATGATAAACCATCAATCTGTTCTGGCTTTTTGTACTGGTTGGTTTTGTTTTGGGAATTCTCTGCAGTTTGACTTTAAATCGCCACCTTTTGTATGTTGTACATTTGTGGTATCTACATCTTTGAATGTTTGAATATATTCATTTTGTAAGAAAGTGAATTGTAAATTATGAATACCTATGCAGTGCTCTTCCCTGCCTTTTATGTTGAATTAAATCATGACATTTCTACAGCTGCGGCGTTATTCTTTATTGCCACTAGTGGGAGCTGTGGAAACATACATATTCAGTTTATTAGATGGTGACTATTCTATGCCTTCGGCAAGGATGATTGGAAAAATTACAAATTATATATATATATATATCTTCGTAGTTAATGGTAACTTTCACTCCCCGCCAACCACCCTACATCTGGACTAATTTCAGAACACAGAAAAGGTGAAAGCAATGTCTGGAATTTCTCAACTGTCCAGTTATTTCCAATCGAGTGCATATGGCCTCTTGTGTTCCCTCTCCTCTCACACCCTCTTTGCACAAGCTGAACATTGTGTCATGAAGGTAAAGTTAACACTGTGCCCATTAACACACACCAACCATCCTGGCTTCAGCTAAAAATAGGCAGGATTAAGCTCAAGCTGAGATGAGAAAGAGGTGAAGGAGTGAGGGATGAATAGAGGGAACACTGTGCTCCAAATCTAATTCCCAAGGGCCAGAGGAAGGAAGTAAGGGTCTTGGAGAGATAGAAAGAACATTAGGAGGGAGAGCATACAGTAGAGTACGCAAGTACATTAGACACACTGATGTTAAACTGCATCAGTAAACTGATAATTGGTCAATTTTGTTTAACTGTACCCAGTTATTACTCTCTCTCACACTCAGATTCACACTAAAACAAACAGGCATTTAAAATGGACGCTTGCATGTTGTGCGTCATATGGGTCCTTGCCCGAATAGGTGGTGTCGCACTTTTTTTTAGCAACTATTGAACGGAATATGAACTTTAAATATTTTAAGAATAGACAAAGTGCCCAATTGCTCATGTAATACCATTGCAATTTCCACGACAGTGTATTCCGTTGGATGCAGAGAAAGTAACGGAATTGCCTTGCTTTGACATTGAACGAAGACAAAGAAGTTCCTCTGGGAGGTTAGCTGGCTTTCTGATCATTTCGTTTGGATTAGCTGGCTAGCAAGCTAACAACAACCCTGATTCAAGTGAAATTACCCAAAACAGGTACAGTACTATTAACGATCTGGGTACCAATCGACTTTGTAGCGGGGGGGGGTTCAAATCAAATTGTATCGGTCACATACACATATTTAGCAGATGTTATTGCGGGTGTAGCGAAATGCTTTTTGAACGTTTTCCGTAATGAATACACCCCATTTGTCTTCATGGGTGAAACATTTCTGGGAGAAAACACATTTGCCGACTATTTCTCTGTGCTCTAGCAGAGAAACCATGGAGGAGTCAGCAAGCACCATAGAGGTCACTGTGAAGACCCTGGACTCACAGAGCAGGAGCTACACTGTCCGTAGGGAGGTAGGCTGTGACTTCCTGTTGTTATTGTTGTCTGCTTTTGTCTTAATCTGAAATCCAACTGAACATATCAGTTTAGATTCCAGGCTACTCCTATGTGGCCTATATATTGTACACTTATGAGTGGGAAATATATTTATTCAGCTCTGTACTAGCAATGCACTGAGCCTCCAACCTCTCCCTCAGTTGACAGTGAAGGAGTTCAAAGAACACATAGCTGCATCAGTGGAGATCCCAGTGGACAAGCAGAGACTAATCTACCAGGGCAGAGTGCTGCAGGATGAGAGGACACTGAATGAATACAGTGAGTAAAAAAGCCAGCAACTATTCTATTCTATTCAAAGGACACAGTAAGTAATATACTACATACATACTCTCTGATCTTTTGTAAAACAGCAAAACAGTTAACATTGCTAGACATCTTGTGTTATTGAGAATGTACATGAGAGCACCTTGCTCCAGTAACCCCCGAACTTCTCCTTCGCTGTCCTCCTCTCTCTTTCTCTGTCCTCCACTCTGCTTCTTTGTCCTCCACTCTGCTTCACTCTGCTTCTCTGTCCTCCACTCTGCTTCTCTGTCCTGTCATCCTCTGCTCTTATTCTCTGTCCTCTCTCCTTCTCTGTCCTCCACTCTCATTCTCTCTCCTCTACTCTCATTCTCTCCTCCTATGGCCTCCTCTCAGATGTGGCTGGTAAGGTGATCCACCTGGTGGAGCGTGCTCCTCCTCAGACCTCCCAGTCTGGCGGTGGGGGAGGAGGAGTGTCCTCAGGTGGAACAGAGGGAGGTGCCACCACCACCACCTCCTCCCAAGGAGGCCCCCAGGACCGCAACGGGAACAGCTACGTCATGCTGGGAACCTTTAACCTGCCCGTCAACATCATGGACCCTCAGCAGATACAGGTGAGTCAAGGTTGTGTGTTGGTGTGCAGCTGTGTCATAGTCTTTATTCAGAAAAAATATTGAGCACCTAAAAAATGTATTGAATCAAACCGTTTTAATCGGTACCAAATGTGTCTGTAGGATTTGTTGAACATCGAGTGTATTAACAATGAAGTAATACAAGTGTAATAACTGTGGTTTCCTTGGAAGATGCAAGTGCAGCAGATGATGGCAGGAGTGGGAGAAGCAGGAAGGAATACCAGAGTCAGCACCAGCACTCGAGTAAGTCTTCCTTATTACTGTCATATACATTGCCTTCAGAAAGTATTCAGACCCCTTGAATCTTTCCACATTTTGTTACATTACAGCCTTATTCTAAAATAGATTATATAAATAAAAATCATCAGCAATCTACGCGCAATACCCCATAACGATGAAGCAAAAACAGGTTTTTAGAAACGTTCGCAAATTTATTAAACATAAAACAGATACCTTATTTACGTAAGTATTCAGAGACTCGAAATTGAACTCTGGTTCATCCTGTTTTCATTGATCATCCTTGAGATGTTTCTACATGTTGATTGCGGTCCACCTCTGGTAAATTCAATTGATTGGACATGATTTGGAAAGGCACACACCTGTCTATATAAGGTCCCACAGTTGACAGTACATGTCAGAGCATAAACCAAGCCTTGAGATCAAAGGAATTGTCCGTAGAGCTCCGAGACACGATTCAAGGCACAGATCAGGGGAAGGGTACCAAAAAATGTCCGCAGCATTGAAGATTTCCAAGAACACAGTGGCCTCCATCACTCTGGAAGAAGTTTGGAACCACCAAGACCCTTACTAGAGCTGGCCGCCCGGCCAAACTGAGCAATCGGGTGGGAAGGGCCTTGGTCAGGGAGGTGACCAAGAACCCAATGGTCTCTCTGACAGAGTTCCAGAGTTCCTCTGTGGAGATGGGAGAACCTTCCAGAAGGACAACCATCTCTGCAGTACTCCACCAATTAGGCCTTTGTGGTAGAGTGGCCAAATGGAAGCCACTCCTCAGTGAAAGGCACTTGACAGCCCGCTTGGAGTTTGCCAAAGGGCACCTAAAGGACTCTCAGACCATGAGAAACCAGATTCTCTGGCCTGATGAAACCAAGATTGAACTCTTTGACCTAAATGGCAAGCATCATGTCTGGAGGAAACCTGGCACCATCCCTACGGTGAAGCATAGTGGTGGCAGCATCATGAGGGGATGATTTTCAGCGGTAGGGACTGGGAGACTAGTCAGGATCGAGGGAAAGATGAACGGAGAAAAGTACAGAGAGATCCTTGATGAAAACCTGCTCCAGAGCGCTCAGGACCTCAGACTGGGGCGAAGGTTCACCTTCCAACAGGACAACGACCCTAAGCACACAGCCAAGACAACACAGGAGTGGCTTTGGGACAAGTCTCTGAATGTCCTTGAGTGGCCCAGCCAGAGCCCGGACTTGAACCCGATCGAAAATCTCTGGAGAGACCTGAAAATAGCTGTGCAGTGACACTTCCCATCCAACCTGACAGAGCTTGAGAGGATCTGCAGAGAGGCATGAGAGAAACTCCCCAAATACAGGTGTGCCAAGCTTGTTGTGTCATACCCAAGAAGACTCGAGGCTGTAAGAGCTGCCAAAGGTGCTTCAACGAAGTAGAGAGTAAATGGTCTGAAAAAGTATGTAAATGTTATGTTTCATTTCTCATTTGTAATACATTTGCAAAAAAAAGACCAGGTCATCTGATGCAGCACTCCATCACTCTCCTTCTTGGTCAAATAGCCCTTACACAGCCTGGAGGTTTGTTGGGTCATTGTCCTGTTGAAAAACAAATGATTGTCCCACTAAGTGTAAACCAGATGGGATGGTGTATCACTGCAGAATGCTATGGTAGACATGCTGATTAAGTGTGCCTGGAATGCTAAATAAATCACTGACAAAGCACCCCAAAACCATCACACCTCCATGGTTCACAGTGGGAACCACACATGCGGCGATCATCCGTTCATCTACTCTGTGTCTTACAAAGACACGGCGTTTGGAACCAAAAACCTAAAATTTGGACTAATTAGATAAAATTTTGAGCCTGTGATCGAATCCACAAATGCTGATGCTTCAGATACTCAACTAGTGTAAAGAAGGCCAGTTTTATTGCTTCTTTAATCAGAACAACAGTGTTCAGCTGTGTTAACATAATTGCAAAAGGGTTTTCTAATGATCCATTAGCCTTTTAAAATGATAAACTTGATTTAGCTAACACAATGTGCCATTGGAACACAGGAGTGATGGTTGCTGATAATGGGCCTCTGTACTGCTATGTAGATATTCCATAAAAAATCTGCCGTTTCCAGCTACAATAGTCATTTACAACATTAACAATGTCAACACAGTATTTCTGATCAATTTGATGTTATTTAAATGGACAAAATAATGTGATTATCTTTCAAAATCAAGGAATATGTGTACACATAGATATGTGTCTATTACATTACTATTAGGGTATGTTTATGATCTGTCTTGTTTGTAGAGCAATGGTTCAGTGGATGTGCATATCAACGTTGACCAATCAGTGCAGAGCGAGCCCAGGATGAGGCTGCAATTGGCTGAGAACTTGCTAAGGGATACCCAGTCTCTGATCCACAGACTGGAGGTACAGTAACAACTTGCATACTATGCTATGTTATGCTATTATTCTATATTATACAGAAATCTATTTTTAGTGCCTAATTTACCTTTTAGACAACATGTTTGTGTTTGCAGGGTCAGCCCAGTGGTGTTCCATCTCAAGCCGAGCCGGAGACATCTCAGTCCACCTCCTCCTCTTCCTCCTCCTCATCCTCTTCTGCTACAGCTGCCACTGCAGGAGCATCCCAGCCTATGGACACCTCCCCTCCTGCTCCTGCTCCACCACCTCCCCCTCCCACCTCCTCCAGCCAGACAGAGGGACCACCCCACCCCGGGCCCAAGTAAGTGCTCGGGAGGGCACAGCGTAGTGTTTCAAATAGAATCAAAATGCATTCTCCTGTTTCATGCCTACTGAACACATACCTCTCTCTCCCTCTCTCTCTCTCTTTCTCTCTCTCTCTGCTTCATCCACTCCCTCCCCAGCCACCCCAGCCCAGCAGCGCTAGTGGAGGTGTTGTCAGAGGTGAGGAGGGTGGAGGAGAGGCTTCGTCCCTTCATAGAGAGAACTCACTCCATCCTTGGGGCTGCCACTTCAGCAGACTACAACAACAACGTAAACACTACAACTCCATTATATTCAGTTGCACAGCAACTACCTCTTCAACCCATGCAACACATTATCACACTGTTTTTACTTCAAACTTAAACTCCTGTTACATATTCGTCCTTTAACTTCAATGGTGTCCATGAGAAGAAAAGTTACAACATAAACTGTGCCGCAGAGTTGAGTTAGTCTTCTTGAATAGGTCAGTCACAGTGCTGCTTGCATGAGTGAAATGGAGCCCCAAACAGACTTGAATAAACCACATGTGAATCAGTCACCACTTTGTTCATCTGTCTTCACAGACCCAGGAAAGAGAAGAGGACCAGCACGTTCTCAACCTGGTCGGGGAGTCTCTACGTCTCCTTGGCAACACCCTGGTTGCCCTTAGTGACCTACGTTGTAACCTGGCCACTCCTCCCCCCCGTCACCTCCACGTGGTTCGGCCCATGTCCCACTACGGCTCCCCCGTCCTGCTGCAGGGTGGTATGCCACACCACACCCCCATACCGGTAGGTCACTGTGTGGAGAGAGTCCTCCACATACACTCTCAGTAATTTTAGCACCAGGTTCTAAAACTAAACCTCACTGGTTGGTGGATTCAAATTCAAAATCACCAGCCATTCATACTTTTTACCAGCATTTAGCTGTAGGTCTTTTCAAATTTAACTTTGTACATGCACATTTCCATTTTCTTGGGACGTTACTAACTTGACTTGTGTCTTCAGATAAACCTTGGAAACCTGGGGAACCTCGGAAATTTGGGAACCACAGTCACCATGACGTCCAATGGGAGGCATGCAGCCGAAGGCTGGGCCCAAACATCTCAGGCTCCTGGCCAGTCAGAGGGCCAGGCCCCGCTTCCACAGCCCAATGCAGCCAATCAGCAGCCAATTCAGGGCCAGGGGGCTCCGCATGTCATCAGAATCACCCACCAGACCATGGAGCCTGTGGTAATGATGCAGATGAACCTGGATGGTGAGGGAGGGGACACGTTTGTTATTTTCTCTCTCTCTTGCTCTTGGCTCATCTTGGAGTTGTCATGCCCTAACTGTGTCTTTCATGCGTACCAAATAATCAGTACATTAGATAATCATTCCAAACCGAGAGAGACCATAGTCATTGTTGATTTCCTGTAGGAAACTTATAGGTGTGTCTGAGGAGAGCTGTAATGTAGCAAAAGCTTGCATACCCAGTATACATATTCAGAGTTGTCAGTTAATGTCTCTCGGTCTCTCTCTTAGAATCTGGCAGCGGCCCTCAGGTCCAAGGACAACCGATCCCTATGGGTACTGGACAGCCTGGTGAGTGCTTTTGACTCCTACATCACACTATGTTCATTATGGTATATACACCAGACCCCTATACCACAGTCTCTGAACCACTAGTCCCTGGGATGTTGCTGACCGTTATATCAACTATTTATCTCTGTACTCTCTCAATCTGAAGGTGCTACTCCAGTCCAAATCGCAGGCCTTCCTCCAGAGTTCATGCAGGCCATCGTCCACCAGATCTCTCAGCAGGCTGCTGCCATGGCAACCGCTGCTGCCACGGGTCACCCCGGGCAACCAGGAGTAGGCATCCCCGGGACCACCCCCAGCTCTGACACCTCTGCCCCCCCTCACCCTCACGGGCCTCTGCCCCCTGGAGCCAGGGTGGTGATCACGCACCCCTCCTTCTCCCCCCACATCCCCCAGCCTGTGGGCACCAGGGGCACCACCATCAACCTCAGGGCTTCAGTGCCCCCTGCTGGCGGGCAACAGAACCTTCAGGTGAGGAGAGGGGCAGAGATGGAGAAGTCTGTGAGGAATGACTTTGGTCTCTTATGTCCTTGTGCTGTTGTACTTTGACAGGGGTGGCCAATCCTCCTGGAGAGCTACTGGTTTTGCAGACTTTTGTTTCCGGCCCTGCTCTAACACACCTGATTCAACTAATCAACTGATCTCTTCGTCCATTTCTTCTCTTCTTCCAGGGCACACCTCTGGCTTCCTCTCCCCTAACTCAGATGATCAGTGGTCTGGTTGGACAGCTACTGATGCCTGGACAACAGATGCCTGGACAACAGATGTTTGGACAGATGCCTGGACAGCAAGGTGAGTGATTGATTGGTTGATTATTATAATGGGTGAATGATGGGTTTTATTTTGTAGTGTTCAAAGAAAATGGACAATGAATCAGAAGTCTTCTTTTTCCCAGTTCCTCCAGGTGATCAGACATCCACCAGCTCCTCCTCAGCCTCCCACTCCTTCTCTTTCTCCACCTCCTCCTCTTCATCCTCTTCTGCCTCCTCCTCCTTCTCCTCCTCCAATCCCGTCCCTCCCCACCCCTCCTGTGGGGCGAACACATCTGGCCAGACCACCACCCACACCACCAACACCACTTCCATGGGCCAGCCACCGGAAGGGGTCGCCGAGGCCAACCTAGCCCAACTCCTGGGCTCCCTACTGGGTGGAGCTAGTGGGCCAGGAGCCCCTGGTTCTGGAGCTAACCCACACATCACTGTGACCGTACCTGGAGTCCCAGGGTTCTTCCAGGGAATGTCAGACTTCATCCAGGTCAGAGAGGAAATTATTGAACCGTATTGGTAACTCTTATAATCAATGTGACTGAAAAGTAACTCTTATAATTATGTAATTACTCTGTTATCACGCTGTAATAGAAATTGAAGTAGTCCTAATTAGTAGTAGTCGTAATTAAATTAGTCCTAATTAGTAGTAGTCGTAATTAAATTAGTCCTAATTAGTAGATGTCAAAGCTGCCGCAATTAGGCCGAAGCCGCCGCAATTAGGTCAAAGCCGCCGCAATTAGGCCGAAGTCGAAGCCGCCGCAATTAGGCCGAAGTTGTCTGAATTTGTCGAAGTTGTCAGAGGTCGTCGGAAGTCGTCAAAATTTATAGAAGTCTGAATTAGTCGGAAGTTGCCTGAATTTGTCGAAGTTGTCGGAAGTAGTTTCAAGTTGTCGAAGTTGTCTGAATTTGTAGAAGTTGTCTGAATTTGTCACAGTCATCGAAATGTATAGAAGTCTGAATTAGTCGGAAGTTGTTGTAATTAGTAGAAGTTTGTTGTAATTAGTCAAAGCTGTCGTCATTAGTCGAAGTTGTGGTCATTAGTCGAAGTTGAAGTAGTCACAATTAGTAGAAGTAAACTCTAGACAACTAGATGACTGTGCAACAAAGTGTCACCCAGTAGTTACCCAATAGTTCCTCTCCCATTTCTAGGCTAACCAACCCATCTTCTCCCGACCCTCACCCGTACCCCTACCTGGCCAGGAGCCTCCCCCTGGCCAAGGCACCCCTAACCCCCCTCACCAGGCGGCCCCTGGGGGTGGAGGGGACCCATCCCTGAGCCCAGAGTTATTTACAGGTATTGTCCAAGGGGTCCTCTCCACCATGATGGGGTCTCTGGGGGCTCCGCAGGGGAACGGGGAGAGCATCGCTCAGTTCATCCAGAGACTGTCTCAGACCACCAACCTCTTCACACCTGGATCTGGAGACGCTGTCGGTGAGTCACTGACGAAAGTAAAAACCTTCTAACACTTAACTGTTGTATTTGTCTTTCTTGCACTCATACACACTTTTCTTACTAGCACCAAAAAGATAGTGCCTATTTAGATGGATTTACTTGTAATAATGGGGAAATGTGGTTGCCTTACAATATGAGCATTCAACTTAAATAGGTAAGTGTTTCTGGTTCAAATCGGCTGCCAAATGACTAGAATATACAGTTGAGGTCCGGAGTTTACATACACTTAGGTTGGAGTCATTAAAACTTGTTTTTCAACCACACGTTCTGTCTGTCTCCTAGAGATGAACATACTTTGGTGCGAAAAGTGCAAATCAATCCCAGAACAACAGCAAAGGACCTTGTGAAGATGCTGGAGGAAACAGGTGCAAAAGTATCTATATCCACAGTAAAACGAGTCCTATATAGACATAACCTGAAAGGCCGCTCAGCAAGGAAGAAGCCACTGCTCCAAAACCGGCATAAAAAAGCCAGACTACGGTTTGCAACTGCACATGGGGACAAAGATCGTACTTTTTGGAGAAATGTCCTCTGGTCTGATGAAGCAAAAATAGAACTGTTTAACCATAATGACTGTCGTTATGTTTGGAGGAAAAAGGGGGAGGCTTGCTAGCCGAAGAACCCCATCCCAACCGTGAAGCACGGGGGGGGCAGCATCATGTTGTGGGGGTGCTTTGCTGCAGGAGGGACTGGTGCACTTCACAAAATAAATGGCATCATGAGGAAGGAAAATTTGTAGATATATTGAAGCAACATCTCAAGACAGCAGTCATGAAGTTAAAGCTTGGTCGCAAATTGGTCTTTCAAATGGACAATGACCCCAAGCATACTTCCAAAGTTGTGGCAAAATGGCTTAAGGACAACAAAGTCAAGGTATTGGAGTGCCATCACAAAGCCCTGACCTCAATCCTATAGAAGATTTGTGGGCAGAATTGAAAAAGTGTGTGTGAACAAGGAGGCCTACAAACCTGACTCAGTTACACCAGCTATGTCAGGAGGAATGGGCCAAAATTCACCCAACTTATTGTGGGCAGCTTGTGGAAGGCTACCTGAAATGTTTGACCTATGTTAAACCATTTAAAAGCAATGCTACCAAATACTAATTGAGTGTATGTAAACTTCTTACTCACTGGGAATGTGATGAAAGAAATAAAAGCGGTGATCCTAACTGACCTAAAACAGGGATTTTTTACTAGGATTAAATGTCAGGAATTGTGAAAAACTGAGTTTAAGTGTGTTTGGCTAAGGTGTATGTAAACGTCCGACTGTAAATGTAAAAAAATATATATTTTGTATAAATCTACACCTGTGATAGCATTCTTGGAAAAGTGAAAGAAGACCGAAGTGTCTTAGTTTTTGCTGAACATATTCTTTGACCTCATCTCTCTGCAGGGTTCTTTGGGGACCTGTTGTCCCTGGTGTGTCACAGTTTCTCCATGGTGGACATGGTGTTGTTACTCCATGGTAACGCCCAGCCAATCAGCCGGATCCAGCCCCAGCTCACTGAATTCTTCAACCAGCACTACCTTCAGGGTCGAGAGCCTACTGACGCCAATATCAACGTGAGTATCTTTGCTCTACTGCCAGCTGCTGTTTTAATGAGAATCATGACATGAAATTGGCACAGTATCCTCTCCATTTGCAGTGAACTTTATTAAGGCCAATGTTTGTGGCATCTCACCTCAAAAGATTAGAAACTGAAAGCACTATGTTTTGTCTTTTCAGGCAGCATCTGTGGACCTCATCAATGATCTGGAGGAGTACATAGCAGAGAGCTTTGTAAGTCTCCCACTCTCTGACTATTAAATTGTCACAAAATGTTTAGAATATTGTAATATTGTACAGTACCCTGTCTCTCTCTCAGGCCACAGTGACCGTGAGAGAGGGTGTGGACATCATTCAAACCAACATCACTTTCCTTAGACAGCAGTTCACCCGCGTGGCCACACACATCCTACGCTGCACAGGTAAAACACTCAAACCCCTTGTAAAGCTTTTATATACTGGGTCCTACACATTGTGACCAAACTGGTTTACCGGACTACTGTCAACCCTAGTCTAGTACCTACGAGCAGCATGACTGTAAATCTGTTGCTGGTGTTGTGTGTCTCTACCTCTCTGCAGACCAAACGTTTGGTCACCGCCTGCTGCTGCTCTGCACCCAGGGTCTGTTTGAGTGTCTGGCTCTCAACCTTTACTGTCTCCGAGGGGAACAGAGAGCACTCACCCAAGTCATCAACCACCGCATCGTTAGTACACTCCTCCACTACTCTATCCACTCTACTATTTGATAGACTTGAGTGTTTCCCAACCCGGTCCTCAGGACCCATAGCCGGTCAACAACATTTTCCCATTTCAGTACAAGCTAGTTGCTAAACTAGTCAATGAACGAATCAGTTGAATCCCATTGTATCTGGTAGGTTGTGGGTTGAGTCCTGGTATATCTGCTTGGTGTGTATGATGTAAAGATCTATACATGTTTTCTCTCTCCTCTCTATGTCCACAGAGGAGGATGTCAGCAGAGGTCAACCCCAGCCTGGTCAACTGGCTGACCAGTATGATGACCATGAGACTCCACGTCATCCTGGAGCACAACCCAGTCACTGAGAACCACATCCAGCACTATGTCATCCACACACAGAGAGCAGAGCCTGGGGCACAGGCTGGACAGCAGACAGACACACAGAGTGTGGAGGTGAGTGATTGTGTGTGTGTGTGTGTGTGTTTGTGGTCAGTCTTTCCAGGTGTTGTTATCTGAGGGTTATAAGGACACTGCATGCTTGGGCTCGCCTAGAAAAACATCTGGTAATACCAGGAAATCAGCAAGGAACACGAAGTTCAGACAGCTTTGAGGACATGGTTATCTTTGTCTTCAGACAGTACAGCTAACCTTAGTTAACCTACTCTCCTCTCTCTACCTATCTAGATGGATGAAGGTCTGTCCCCAGCCCCGGCCACCACTGCAGAGGAGGCCATGGCTTCATCAGGGAACAGACAGGAGGTCGGAGCATATCCCGAGGTGACCGCCCCCTCGCAGAGAGCATCATCAGGGGAGACCAGAGGAGCTGTTGCCATGGCAGCAGGAGGAAGGGAGGAGTCTGGAGGAGACGTGGAGCCCTGGGCAGCTGCAGTGCCCCCTGTAAGGACATAGGACCTATGCTTTATTGTTTAGGGGTTAAGTGCCTTGCTCAAGGACACAATGGCTTCTAGGATACCTAGAATTCCCCAGTCAGACATGGGATTTGATCTTGTGACTATTCGGTTACAGGCCCACCTGTTTAACCACTGAGCTGTGTGTTTGGGTTCATCAGGAGTGGGTTCCTATCATCAGACATGACATGCTGTCTCAGAGGAAGATGAAGGCTCAGCCCCCTCTGTCTGATGCATACCTCCACGGGATGCCTGCCAAGAGGAGGAAGGTGAGCTGTCCATCTGCTTAGAAACCTAATGTGCCATTGTAAATTATAATTAATAATTTGTCATGAGGACGCTATGCCCATTAAGTAATACCGGGCCAAGGAATATTCTCAACAGAAAGTCTGTAGTCTGTATACCTGGTTATTCTAACAGTGTTTCTATAGGAATTGAGAGACAAACATTTTGATACGGAAGAGGGGAATTAGCGTTTATCGTTGGACAATTTTGTGTAATACCTCCCAATTTCAAAACATATTATTCTCCTGTTTCGTGCCTACTGAACACAGCTCTGGTTAGTGTTGACCTGTTGTTATCCCCCTCTCGCAGACCCACCAGGGTGAAGGCCCTCACCTGTCCCTGTCTGAGGCAGTGAGCCGGGCGGCCCGTGCGGCAGGAGTCAGACCTGTCACTACCCCAGATAGCCTCCAGGGAGAGCTAGAGGAGCCAGAGCTTCAGGAGGCCTACCAAGAACAGGTAAATCCAATCACATGTACAGTGCATTCGGAAAGTATTCAGACCCCTTGACTTTTTCCACATTTTCTTACGTTACCTTATTTTAAAATGTATTACATTTGTTTTTTTTCTTCATCAATCTACACACAATACCCCATAATGGCAAAGCAAAATCTGAAGTATTCAGACCCTTTACTCAGTACTTTGTTGAAGCACCTTTGACAGTGATTACAGCCTTGAGTATTCTTGGGTATGAAGCTACAAGCTTGGCACACCTGTCGTCTTGGCTGTGTGCTTAGGGTCGTTGTCCTGTTGGAAGTTGAACCTTCGCTCCAGTCTGTTGTCCTGAGCGCTCTGGAGCAGGTTTTCATCAAGGATCTCTCTGTACTTTTCTCTGTTCATCTTTGCCTCGATCCTGACAAGTCTCCCAGTCACTGCTGCTAAAAAACATGCTGCCACCACCATGCTTCACCGTAGGGATTAGAGGTCGACCGATTAATTGGAATGGCCGATTAATTAGGGCCGATTTCAAGTTTTCATAACAATCGGAAATCAGTATTTTTTTTTTACACCTTTATTTAACTAGGCAAGTCAGTTAAGAACACATTCTTATTTTAAATGACGGACTAGGAACGGTGGGTTAACTGCCTTGTTCAGGGGCAGAACGACAGATTTTTACCTTACGAGGAGCCTGCCTGTTACGCAAATGCAGTAAAAAGTCAAAGTAAGTTGCTAGCTAGCATTAAACTTATCTTTATAAAAAACAATCAATCAATCAATCATAATCACTAGTTATAACTACACATGGTTGATGATATTACTAGTTTATCTAGCATGTCCTGCGTTGCATATAATCGATGCGGTGCACATTCGCGAAAAAGGACTGTCGTTGCTCCAACGTGTACCTAACCATAAACATCAATGTCTTTCTTAAAATCAATACACAGGAGTATATATTTTTAAACCTGCATATTTAGCTAAAAATAAATCCAGGTTAGCAGGCAATATTAACCAGTTGAAATTGTGTCACTTCTCTTGCATTCATTGCACGCAGAGTCAGGGTATATGCAACCGTTTGGGCCGCCTGGCTCATTGCGATCTAATTTGCCAGAATTTTACGTAATTATGACATTACATTGAAGGTTGTACAATGTAACAGCAATATCTAGACTTAGGGATGCCACCTGTTAGATAAAATACAGAACGGTTCCGTATTTCACTGAAAGAATAAACGTGTTATTTTCATGCTCTGCATGAATAACGCTGCGTCGAGGGTGGCTGTTGTCGATGTTTTCCTGGTTCGAGCCCAGGTAGGAGCGAGGAGAGGGACGGAAGCTATACTGTTACACTGACAATACTAAAGTGCCTATAAGAACAACCAATAGTTAACGGTATATGAAATACAAACCGTATAGAGAGAAATAGTCCTATAATTCCTATAATAACTACAACCTAAAACTTCTTACCTGGGAATATTGAAGTCTCATGTTAAAAGGAACCACCAGCTTTCATATGTTCTGCCATGTTCTGAGCAAGGAACTTAAACGTTAGCTTTCTTACATAGCACATATTGCACTTTTACTTTCTTCTCCAACACTTTGTTTTTGCATTATTTAAACCAAATTGAACATGTTTCATTATTTATTTGAGGCTAAATTGATTTTTTAATTATTGTTATTATTAAGTTAAAATAAGTGTTCATTCAGTATTGTTGTACTTGTCATTATTAGCCGGTAGCGGCTTTTTTTTGGTCCTCCAATAATCGGTATCGGCGTTAAAAAAATCGTAATCGGTCGACCTCTGGTAGGGATGGTGCCAGGTTTCATCCAGACATGACGCTTGGCATTCAGACCAAAGAGTTCAATCAGACCAGAAAACCCTGTTTCTCATGGTCTGAGAGTCCTTTAGGTACCTTTTGGCAAACTCCAAGTGGGCTGTCATGTGCCTTTTACTGAGGAGTGGATTCTGTCTGGCCACTCTACCATAAAGGCCTGATTGGTGGAGTGCTGCAGAGATGGTTGTCCTTCTGGCAGGTTCCATCTCCACAGAGGAACTCTGGAGCTCTGTCAGCGACGATCGGGTTCTTGGTCACCTCCCTGACCAAGGCCCTTTTCACCCGATTGCTCAGTTTGGCCGGGTCTTGGTGATTCCAAACATCTTCCATTTAAGAATGATGGAAGCCACTGTTCTTGGGAACCTTCAATGCTGCAGACATTTTTTGGTACCCTTCCCCAGATTTGTGCCTCGACACAGTCCTGTCTCGGAGTTCTACAGATAATTCCTTTGACCTCGTGGCTTGGTATTTTTATTTAATTTTATTTTATTTCACCTTTATTTAACCAGGTAGGCTAGTTGAGAACAAGTTCTCATTTGCAACTGCGACCTGGCCAAGATAAAGCATAGCAGTGTGAACAGACAACACAGAGTTACACATGGAGTAAACAATTAACAAGTCAATAACACAGTAGAAAAAATAGAAAAAAAGAGAGAGTCTATATACATTGTGTGCAAAAGGCATGAGGAGGTAGGCAAATAATTACAATTTTGCAGATTAACACTGGAGTGATAAATGATCAGATGGTCATGTACAGGTAGAGATACTGGTGTGCAAAAGAGCAGAAAAGTAAATAAATATAAACAGTATGGGGATGAGGTAGGTAGATTGGGTGGGCTATTTACAGATGGACTATGTACAGCTGCAGCGATCGGTTAGCTGCTCAGATAGCAGATGTTTGAAGTTGGTGAGGGAGATAAAAGTCTCCAACTTCAGCGATTTTTGCAATTCGTTCCAGTCACAGGCAGCAGAGAACTGGAACGAAAGGCGGCCAAATGAGGTGTTGGCTTTAGGGATGATCAGTGAGATACACCTGCTGGAGCGCGTGCTACGGGTGGGTGTTGCCATCGTGACCAGTGAACTGAGATAAGGTGGAGCTTTACCTAGCATGGACTTGTAGATGACCTGGAGCCAGTGGGTCTGGCGACGAATATGTAGCGAGGGCCAGCCGACTAGAGCATACAGGTCGCAGTGGTGGGTGGTATAAGGTGCTTTAGTAACAAAACGGATGGCACTGTGATAAACTGCATCCAGTTTGCTGAGTAGAGTATTGGAGGCTATTTTGGAGATGACATCGCCGAAGTCGAGGATCGTAGGATAGTCAGTTTTACGAGGGTACTTTGTCTGCAAAGTAGTTGGTGAACCAGGCAAGGCAGTCATTAGAAAAACCGAGGCTACTGAGTCTGCCGGTAAGAATATGGTGGCCAGGTCGATGAAGCCTTGGCCAGGTCGATGAAGACGGCTGCACAGTACTGTCTTTTATCGATGGTGGTTATGATATCGTTTAGAACCTTGGGCGTGGCTGAGGTGCACCCGTGACCGGCTCGGAAACCAGATTGCACAGCGGAGAAGGTACGGTGGGATTCGAGATGGTCAGTGACCTGTTTGTTGACTTGGCTTTCAAAGACCTTAGATAGGCAGGGCAGGATGGATATAGGTCTGTAACAGTTTGGGTCCAGGGTGTCTTCCCCTTTGAAGAGGGGGATGACTGTGGCAGTTTTCCAATCCTTGGGGATCTCAGACGATATGAAAGAGAGGTTGAACAGGCTGGTAATAGGGGTTGCGACAATGGCGGCGGATAGTTTCAGAAATAGAGGGTCCAGATTGTCAAGCCCGGCTGATTTGTACGGGTCCAGGTTTTTGCAGCTCTTTCAGAACATCTGCTATCTGGATTTGGGTGAAGGAGAAGCTGCGGAGGCTTGGGCGAGTAGCTGCGGGGGGGGCGGAGCTGTTGGGCGAGGTTGGAGTAGCCAGGAGGAAGGCATGACCAGCCGTTGAGAAATGCTTGTTGAAGTTTTCGATAATCATGGATTTATCGGTGGTGACCGTGTTACCTAGCCTCAGTGCAGTGGGCAGCTGGGAGGAGGTGCTCTTGTTCTCCATGGACTTTACAGTGTCCCAGAACTTTTTGGAGTTAGAGCTACAGGATGCAAATTTCGGCCTGAAGAAGCTGGCCTTGACTTTCCTGACTGACTGTGTGTATTGGTTCCTGACTTCCCTGAACAGTTGCATATCGCGGGGACTATTCGATGCTATTGCAGTCCGCCACAGGATGTTTTTGTGCTGGTCGAGGGCAGTCAGGTCTGGAGTTAACCAAGGGCTATATCTGTATTTGCTCTGACATTCACTGTCAACTGTGGGACCATTATATAGACAGGTGTGTGCCATTCCAAATCATGTCCAATTAATTGAATTTACCATAGGTGGACTCCAATCAAGTTGTAGAAACATCTCAATGTCGAGTCTCATAGCAAAGGGTCTGAATACTTATGTAAATAATGTATTTCTGTTTTAAAGTGTTAATACATTTGTAAAAATGTATAAAAACCTGTTTTTGCTTTGTCATTATGGGATATTGTGTGTAGATTGATGAAAATATTTTATTTAATCAATTTTAGAGTAAGGCTGTAAAGTAACAAAATGTGGAAAAGTCAAGGGGTCTGAATACTTCCCGAATACACTGTACATTAGTAATAACCTCCAAGTATAGGCGGAACCACAGAAGCATTTCAAAAGTATATGAACCGGGCCTAAACCTAAAAAATATTTGGCTCACTTTCACTCTGAAACAGCAGGGTGAGCGAGATTTTAAAGCGTGGCAACGTGAGACTGACCAACCCTAACCTTGACTCCTATGTTTCTCAGGTGAGGAGTGACATCAAGGAGAGAGTGAGAGATGACCCAGAATTCAGCTCCCAGCGTTTCCCCAACACACACCGGGCATTTTCTCTAGACGACTCCTAAATATTATTGGTCCTCAGGCCTGTCAACCATTCCATCTAGTCAATCACAGTTTTCTCCCTGGATGACTCAAAATCTGATTGGTCGCCACACCTGTCAATAACCCTATCTAGCCAATCACTCACAACCATGATGTATCCAGCATCATGCATCTCAACATCACATCCCAAAACATGTCTGCTCTATTCGTGAAATTTCTATCTTCAACATTCTATAACACGCCCCAGATTCGATTCTGCAACATTCCCTGTGGGTCTGTCATGTCCAGTGAAGAACAAAGAGAAAAGAAAACACAAGAGTCTTGACTTGCTTAAATCCTGCTTTCTCATTGAAATGACACGTATTTAAAACCGAGAAGAGCTTTACAACCGGTCTGTCATCTATCAATGGAAAATGTCAGTCTCTCTGTGGTATCTCCCCTAAAGCACCGCTTTCTCATTCCAACAAACTTGTTTCTAACCGGTTGTGGTCATCTGTATGTCTGGTTGTCCTTAAGGTTTTGCTGTAACTTGTAAATTAGCACAAATTGTACATTGTATTAAGAACGTGATGTAATAATATTCTAGTGATAATGCAACAGCTATTCCTTGTTAAGTAACGAAAACCT
Organism: Oncorhynchus mykiss; assembly: GCF_013265735.2. NCBI lineage: Eukaryota > Metazoa > Chordata > Actinopteri > Salmoniformes > Salmonidae > Oncorhynchus > Oncorhynchus mykiss. The sequence goes on from NC_050572.1 coordinate 22,947,610, forward strand.
TCCGTAGGCTTTTTGGGGGTGGGGGGGGGGGGCGTTTAGTTTGGTATCCTGACTAGAGATGAAAGAAGCACAGATTCTACATGTTGACTGGCCTGGTTAAACCAGACTGAACCGTGCGAACAAGTGAAACAGTGGTGAGCGCAACATTGTCTGGTATAATCGTGCTACATCTTTACGTATTTACTTTCAGGATAGAGAGGATGGTAGAGGTTTAGGTGTTAGGGGTGATTGTCATGTCATCAGTGACATTTTGAGTTGAGCTATTTTAAAGTGACTGTGAATACGAGGCTCAATGGTGTTTTAGCCATAATTATGTTAAGTTGTAATAATAACTGCCATAATCAAGACCATGATAAAGACAAGTCTCGTTTTATGCCATTGTATTTCTTTCTAGGCGACCACGGCTGTCATTTCTAGAACCTGACTGTTGTAAAAAGTTGAATGCTATGTAACCTGTGAACATTGCTTTAAAATAAATTGTCGATGTCGAAAAGCTAACTTTGTGAAATAAGGGATTTTTTAATATATTTTTTTCAACAATTGATTGACTGACTGACTGAGCCCTCGGCTCTTGCAGAAATGTAAATATGATTGAAGTTGTCAGATAAGTGTCTGGTGCGGTCCTTTTGAGGTGTTACGGTGCTAATGTTGGGTAGGATGATAGGACTCAAGTCAAGAATATCAGCAGATACACATTTCTAATCACTAGTTTTATTCACACATACATAGCCAGGTTATTGCAACAACAACAAACACACGTCACTAGAAGAGAATGATTCATTGTCATTTTTTCCATTACGATTTTTGTACTGATTGAATTTTACTGATACTAAAGAGTTCGGTAACACGTTACTTGAAGGGGATAAAACCTTAATGAAAGAGATCGTAACAACTTTACAAGTGTTCCAGTATCATTCATAACAACCTTCATAACTTATTTATTCAACGTCATTCATGAGGTGTTATGAATGCCTTACGTATGCCCCTTCAAAGTAAAGTGTTATTGAGTATTAACGGTCATGCTAGATTTAACACATGGCATGCTTTGTCACCTAGTTTAAGAAAGCATTGTAGTCTCAAACACACACATCATGTTGAGTGAAACACATTTTATCAATGATGCAGAGGAAGCTTGAGTCGCATTCTGATGACAGGTACTCAATATTCTACACATACTGCTTTTTTTGCAACTTATAATAACCATTAAATTAAAAGTCAACTGTCATTCCAATCAAGAGTATTGTTTACCGTTCAGAAAATAACAGAGAAGTCTCAGTCCCGAACAGGCAAATGCACGTTTTCAGAAACATGACTCCAGAGTGCTATATACACTATATATACAAAGGTATGTGGACACCCCTTCAAATTAGTGGATTTGGCTATTTCAGCCAAATTACAAACCTGACAGGTGTATAAAATCGAGCACACAGCCATGCAATCTCCATAGACAAATATTGGCAGTAGAATGGCCTTAGTAAAGAGCTGTGACTTTCAATGTGGCACTGTCATATGATGCCACCTTTCCAACAAGTCAGTTCAGCAAATTTCTGCCCTGCTAGAGCTTCCCAGTCCACTGTAAGTGCTGTTATTGTGAAGTGGAAATGTCTAGGAGCAACAACGGCTCAGCCACGAAGTGGTAGGCCACACAAGCTCACAGAATTGGACCGCCAAGTGCAGAAGCATATTAAAATAATCTGTCCTTGGTTGCAACACTTACTACCGAGTTCCAAACTGCCTCTGGAAGCATATAATGACATTCTAGACAAATATGTCCTTCCAATTGAGGAAGGCTCTTTCCTGTTTAATCATGACAATGCTCCCATGCACAAAGTAAGGTCCATACAGAAATGGTTTGTTGAGATCAGTGTGGAAGAACTTGACTGGACTGCAGAGCCTTGACCCCCTATCCTACACCTTTGGGATGAATTGGAACGCTGCCTGCAAGCCAGGCCTAATCGCCCATCCTCACTAATGCTCGTAGCTGTGTGGAAGCAAGTCCACACAGCGATGTTCCAACATCTAGTGGAAAGCCTTTCCAGAAGAGTGGAGACTGTTATATTAATATTATTAATGCCCATGATTTTGGAATTAGAGGGTCATTGAGCAGGTGCCCACATACGTTGTCATGTAGTGTATGTCATGCAACTGTGTTGCAATGTCAGGGACATGAGCTGAGGTCAGGTCAAACATTAACTGCAAGCCAGCCAGTCTGCAGCTGTCTCCTCTCCCTGACAGCCAGTTAGCCATCCAACATGGAAGGACATTAGCAGTTTCCAACTAAGGTACAAATGGGGTTGTGAGTTAAAGGTACAGCAATGAGGACATGAGATTTAAGGCTCTTCAAAATAAGATTGTACAGGGACAGAGAGACCGACACATCATGCATTAGTATTAGGTTGCTTTATGCCACATGGATGCTATCTCGATGACTTTCCACTGGCACACAGAGATCAGAGGGTCTGTTAGAACAAGGCCCACATTGAGTCATGGCAGGCCATAGATAAGACAACTTCAACTGGCTATATGGAATGGGGTCTAATCTCTCCATATTAAGACCCCCTGGCCTCAGTAAAGGGTTTCTTGGGCTGTGTGCAAACTGTTACATCAACAATGCATTCACCAGTGACAACTGTATTCAACGGAAACCAGTGGCAAATGTGTGCCCAGTTCCCAGGCACGCTTGACTGCCCCATAGGCTGAGAACACATGAAACACAAAATGACTGATTCCAATAATGACTCAATTTAACTTTAATACTAAGCTTGCATGTCTTCAATTTTTTTTTTGCATTTAACAGTGTCTTCATGTAAGGTAGTGAAAATAGGGTTGTCCAATAATATATGCCATTTAGCAGATACTTTTATGAGCAGCAGGCTATGTGCATGGTGAGCGTTTAGGCCCAAAGAGAGGTTCAACATCCCACAAGCAGTCACTCAGTGCCGTGCGATCATTTGTTTGTGCGTTAACAGGGTACTGATCAAGGTACCAACTCAACTTATTGGATAAACTGAAGTTCTGGATTGCATATGAACTAAAATATTAGCGGCTATTTGAATGCTGTGGGAGTCCAGAGAGAGAACGGGTTTGGAAAGGTTTATTTTAATTAAAACATTTCCCCCAGAGCAGGCGCACAATAGGGGGAGATTGTACGGGTGATCAGGGATAAACAAGTTGTTTTTCTGGACAACATTGATCACGTTTCCCCTCTCATGGTACACACATGCTCCTTCCTCTAGACCCTCCTTTCTCTCAGTCTCGGCTCTGTCGGAGGGAGGAGAGCAGGGGGGGCAGGAGGTTGAGGGCCGGCCGGTGCTCCTGGACCCCCAGGGCCACAAGGGCCCCCGCTAACAGAGTGGTCACCCTGGGCAGGATGGGCGGCTGGGCCTTCATCATCTGGAGGAAGATGGGAAAACAATACTCAGCAAGTTTGATGTGATCAGTTTAGGCAAGGCAGAGAATCTGATAATATTTCTCAGCAATTTGTAGGCATGTCCATTTCAGAGTCAGAGGAGACAGTACACAACAGGGCCACTCACTTTTTCCACTTTGTGACAGTGTATGAGTCCATCATGGCCAAGGTAGAAGGTGGAGAACGCATCATATGACCTGTTGAAAGACTGTGTTTACTATATGAATGATCAAAAGTAATTAACAATGAAGAGGAACACTAACTAGAACCCCTATCCATTCCAATACCAAATCAATACATTTATATCTGAACATTGTGTAAAGATGAACATATCCCAGTCAGGTTTCTGTACCTGTAGAGGTCAGTTTTGTCCTTGCGGTAGAATCTCAGCAGCAGAGAGAGGAAGGGCAGTCCTCTGACCCTCCACCTGGCCTTGATAGTCCTGTCCTCTGGGTGCTTAGTCAGTTTCAGTACCTCTAACCGGGCCTCAGCATAGTAACAGAGACACAGCAGCCTCCACAGAGACAGGCTCAGCTGGTACAGAACTCTGCCCCTAGAGGATAGAGACAGTATAACTGTATTATAATATAGACCTATTATGGGGGTGTAAATGTGTGTAGTTACATACGTATACATTTCAGGGTTCGGGTCAATTCGATTTCAATTTAGGAAGTGAACTGCTATTGAGTAGCCAGAATGTAGTGTTTACCTGGTCTTGGCATTTAGAATACAGTTGACGAACTCGATATCATTTGTGTACATGGTGTAGTCATGACTCTTCACAAAAAAACTTGGAAGCTGCAAATCAAACAAATGATAATCAATACTAATAACTAAATAGCAGTGTATGCCATCAAACAGCACTCTTTAACAAACAAACCCCTCTTACCTCAATCCTCAGCTTTTCATACATCAAGGCCAGTTTCTCCTCATCCTCCCTCTCTTTGTCGCTGTGTCCCCCCTCCACTGTCTCTCTCTCGGTGTAGCTACTATACAGAGAGGTGTGGAACAGCAACAACTCTTTCTCTAGTCCAATCATATTGCCCGATTTGTCCCCGTAACCAGGTAACGGCTCCATTCCAGGACAGTGGAAGCAGTAAAACCTGGATCCATACATAAATGGAGCAGGACATCCTTCCGTCTCAAACAGCCTTCGGAACGATCCTCTCTCCCTCTTTTCTGCATCATCATGCAGCCATTCTCCCTTGTTCATCTTCCCAACGCTGATGTCATCCTCTCGGCTCCCATCCACAGTGGTCATGGGGAAGAGGAACTCCACGGGCCTACTGACTCCTCTCGGAGCAAGGATCTCACTTAGTTTAGTCTGCCCAAACAGAGGCACCTCCACCAGGGTGTGCTGGTCATCACACTCCCCAGGGACAGTCCGCACCAGCACACACAGGCTGACAGTCTCTTCCCAGTCCTCGTCCAGGCCCGGGGGCATCTGGCTGTGGCTGGCATGGTGGAAGGGGTGTGACAGGGATGGCTGCTTGATGTTCTGGTACCTCAGACTGTTGGGGGGAACCAGGGCCCATGACGCGCTGCTGAGAGGCCGAATCTGTCCACTCCACTGCACATCCAGCGCCTGCAAATTCACATAGGACAAGTAAAGATTTTCCATAAGGTGCTCTTATATAGCATGGTCCCAGACTTGGATCCAGCCTTGCGTTTATTCAAATAATGAATGTAGGCCTATCTGTCGAGACAATACCTGTGCAAGACTCCAGCACTGTTGCTTGACTGGTTGCCTGTTGCCATGGCTCCTCACACACCCCGCCCACAAGGCGAGGGCCCCTCTACATGCAGCCATTCAAGACAGGGGGTAGGGTGTAACCCCAGTCACCAGGGGACACCCCAGACAGTCACCAGACCATCATGCTACAGCCACCCAAAGGAAGGACCAGCTCTTTATCTTCTTGGTCCCCTCTCAATCCCAAATAAGAAACCTAGATAAGGGGGGGCAGTTGAGGGTAAACAGTTATTTTTAGACCATCGTCTCAAGGATATGTCCATATGATCATATGGCCTGGTGTGTGAATGTGTAGGCTCCTCAAGGAACAGTTGTGAGTTCATGCATAGGTTGCTAGGCTGTAAATCAAGACCCATGTGACCTTCATACTACTGGCATTCACTGCTATGCCAGACAGGTATACATACGGTACGCATAACACATACATGCATGCCTATACCATGACAAAGGTCAGATCTAGCATCCATGGAATTTCACAGATTGGTTTTGTTTCCAAATACTCAAAATTCTAGATATGGAAGAGAACTTCAATGAGGTGGGAATGATTCAATACATGTTTAAATGTCCTTGGAGTTAGTGGTTCAACTTCAAATTCAAATTCAGTATTTGACTGAATTTTCCTAAAAGTTTCCTTTTAAACTTTTTGCCAAATTACCATAAATCAACACAACACAGCCTTGGAAGTGCTCATCTAAGAGCAAAAAGATTTGAAGCATGTCGGTCCTCTTTTACTTTAAAGTTTAACCCACCCCACTTGAAAGATCTTTTTAGAGCCAGTGTTGCCAACTTTGCTGCTATATTTAGGAGTATTCAGACCCCTCTAGCAATTTTTTTTTTTAAAAGCGACTAGCGACAAACTTAGCGACTTTTTCTGGTGTTATTGGAGACTGACATGAAAGCACGTATCCTTCCTACTCTTCTCAACGAGCAGCAGATGCGCGCAGCAGTCCCTCCCAGCTGCAGTCAGAGCAGGAGATGTTCACCCCTCCCGTCGAATCGCGTATGTGGGAAGCTGGCTGATCCCGCCCTGGCTTATATTCAGGGTGGGATGTAAATGTAAAAAACTAAACTAAAAAACGAAGTAACTACGCCAGAGTCTCTCTTCTGGGTCACTTTTGCAGGTCCCAAGCCCGGACAAAGGAGGGTTGGAATTGTGACATAAAAAAAACAAGAATGACAGAAGTTCATTTGTAGTTCTAAACATATTTAGGGTGTTTTTTACTCACTTTTTTTGTCTCTCCCACGACCTTATTGCTCTCTCCTACAGTGTCCATCACAATTACATGCACATGGCCAATTATGCAAATTAGGTGATATCATTTAGCGACTTCTAGGACAGCCAATACCAACTTTCCTTACTGAGGAGTTGGCAACACTGCCCATGACAGTGAGTGGTGGAAACCGCAAACCACGAGATCGTAATTGATACTCAGACGTCTCGTCTTCCCAATAACACAGTAATTTGGTACATTTTAACTCGATAACTACAGTAGCGAATATCGTGATGTTTCTTCTATAACTTTAGAACCCTGATGTTGATACATTACATAGAAAAAACGTACATACCTAACAGTACGTGTTTGTCATTAAGACAAACGATATTTACTCATGACTGCAGAGGCAGAATAGATTGCAACCCATTTTTCTGGCAGCTACAATATTATACAATACTATGATGTAACATTTCACGTTCTAGACTTTATTAAACGTGAACTGACATTCAACCTTTGGTAGCCGAGTGGATTGGTTGGACGATTAACAATCGTACAGACACAACCAGAAACAAGTGAACCATGCAGCAACTGATGTTATGTATGGAAATACATCATTGATTGACGAATATAGGGACCCCTCAATGCAGTTGTAAAACGCACTCCAACGTTCTACAACTCGCTAACTTGTTAGTTGATAAGCTAGCAGCTAGATCACATGTCAGCACAACATTGGGTTAGCTAGGAGCTAGCATGTTACCTGTGTCAGAAGCGGATTGGATAGAAATTGCGATGAGTCAGTTTAGCAAGGACCAGATGATAATCCTCCAAGTCAGGTACTTTACTTTTATTTCCCACGTAATGTTACAAAATTGGAAGTTATCAAACGTTACACAAATGTCATTCCATTTCCCAATGTCCTTGTCCAGCAGCAACGCGCCTCACGCAAGCGTATGAACGTTTCTAGAAGAAAAACCGCCACACGTCATACACCGGCGTAGCTCTGATTGGTGGAGAATGCATATTTCAGTCTGACTATACTAGTATTAAATCGAAGACTGCTGTAAACATTTTGTAGGTCTAGACTACCTTCTTTAGCTACATTTTTTATGAAACTTTTCAAGCAATTTATTGAGAAAACATATAATTATGTAATACTTATCCTATCCATTAAACAAAATTATTATTTCACTATCAATTGCTTTTTTTACTCACAATAGACTACAATTGTGTGACAAACCTACTGGTGGCGCTGTGAAATTTTGCTTTTCTTTCACTAGCGAATGAAACTCGGTGGTGCCAAAGATTATGGATATACTGACAAGATACTAGTGTCCACCCCCTAACAAGGGGGCTCGTTGTCCATAAAGCGTCTCTGCGGGCTGTCTAGCGCCCGCCTATCCTTTCTTAGGATTTGTGGATACATTTCATTGTTACTTTTTAAATATTCGACGAGGGTTGTTGAAGTCAACCGCCTATATTCAATGGAGAGTGGCAGAATATCTGCCCGCTGTAATTGATCCAAGATTAAGGACATCTTTGATTATATTCAGACGTGAGTATAGCCTTGCTATTGAGAGAGGCCGCCATAGTCAGACCTGGCTCTCAAGAGAAGACAGGCTATGTACACACTGCCCAGAAAATGAGGTGGAAAATTAGCTGCACTTCCTAACCTGGCAAATGTATGACCATATAAGAGACACATATTTTCTCAGATTACACAGACCTGCAAAGAATTTGAAAACAATTACACATTTTGATAAACTCATATCTATTGGGTGAAATACCAGTGTGCCATCACAGCAGCAAGATTTGTGACCTGTTCCCACAAGAAAAGGGCAACCAGTTAAGAACAAACACCATTGTAAATACCACCCATATTTATGTTTATTTTTCCCTTTTGTAATTTACTATTTTCACATTGTTATAAACTGTACATTATGACATTTGAAATGTCTCTAGTCCTCTGAATCTTTTGTGAGTGTAATGTTTACTGTTTACCCCAACGATTTTTTAATGGACCAAATTCGACACTCATTGACCTCCATACGAAAACTCCTCGCTTGCTGAGAGAAAGAAACGAAAAATGCCACCTGATCCATCAGGTGGCATTTTTTGTTTCTTTCTCTCAGCAAGAAGACAGATTTTTGGCCGAGCTGGGCCAATGATGTGTTTATACACGTCATTGAGTTAGGCCTCTCGCTTTGCTTCTTCCTCTTTGGTGGTGCTCTCGCTACGTCATGAAGAGAGAAATTCTAAGGCCGCATGTGTTGTGACAAAACACTTGCGCTTCACTGACAGCCACTCTTACCACTGCTTTTAAGTTATTAGAAGACACATTCAGGTGGTTATCTGTTAATATACGTATAAATAAATATACGGAAATGCCCAAGAAAGCAAAAGAAGATGCAGAGTGGGAAGGAGAAGAGGGAGCAGCCCCACCAGCGGCGGCAGGTAGCTAATTGTTAGCAGCTAAGCTAACGGTTACATCTGAATCCTTTCCAGCCACTGCACCACAGTTGTTAACGTTAGCTATTGTGCATCAATGTGAAATGTAATTAACAAGTAGCTGTCCTGGCTGTCATATGATAGGGATTATTTTGACAGCAGTGTGGCATTGGCGATGGTTAACTACCTAGAAACTACGTTAGCTAACTTGCTATAAATGTTTTGAAAATGATGCAATGCCATATGCATTCCTTGTAATTGTCAGACATGATTCATTGTTCTCTCTACTTGACAGTCAAGTAGACACACACTTCAACATGTAAAAGGGGTCATTTGTGGAAGAATAATCAACACAGGGTCATGCATGGCTAGTTATGAATTTCTCATTCATTCGAAGTCATGAAGACAAGGTTAGATCTGTCATAGCTAATATGCATTGTTAGAAGAACTGCTGTGTTGCCAAAAGTCATTCTGAAAATGCGCCAGCCCCCGCTTCCCTTATAACGGGCTTTACCTCCCCGCCGGCTCATTCTGACCCTCTCTTTTGTCACTCAGTGCATCCATATGTTGATGACAAACTTGCTAATTTTGTTGCCTACATTTTCTCTCACCACTTCAGAAAAATCAGTAAAGAAAGGAAAGAAGGATAAGAAGGGGAAGAAGAGTGTGAGTATACATCTTTTGGGGATATTTTTAGTAGATTGAATGAGGCGAGAAAGAAAATGTAATCCACGATGTGTGAACACATTAAACAAAATGTATCAACATCTCTCATTGACTGTCACACACTCTCTCTCACAGTTCTTTGATGAGCTGGCCACAGATAACAAAAAGGAGGATGGACCTGTGGTGAAGGAGACTCAAGGAAAGCAGGTAATTGTTTTCCTTGACTAATACAGATGATCATATAGGTCATTTTCAGTTGGATTACTTATTTTTGCATTACTGTATCAATAACACAATGTCCAGTGATATGTTGTCATTAATAGGTCCACCTATTACATAATTGTTATGTTTCTTCCCATCCCACCTAATTTGCTCTCTTGAAAGACAGAAGATGAGCTTGAAGAGGTTGGGGAGGTAGCCACTACTAGCCAGAGTTGTAGCTAGCTTGCAGTATTGAATCTCCAACATAGAAAATCATGATATATATATTTAAAAAATCATGACCTATGTGTTTCGTGTGGTCCCTCCCTGCTAATACCTAACCCTAGTAGTTATCATGTAAACCTTCATGCCCATCTAATATAATCTCTCTTGCTCTCAGCCTCAGAAGAAAAAGAAAGACCGGCGGAAAGGTAAAGGTGGAGAGGGAGACGATGATGATGACGAGGATATGATGGAGAAACTGAAGAAGCTGTCAGTGCAAGCCAGCGATGACGAGGAAGAGGAGGGTAAGTTGACTGCTTAGTAAGTCTGTCAAACATAAATTATGTATACATTTCAAGCTGGAAATGTGCGGAGTTGATAGCTTAACGAGACTTTAATCAACTTCTTGCTCTCTCTCTTATTTCAGTTGTGGCCCCCAGAAAAGGCAAGGGAAATAAGGTGAGCGTGTTTTGCATGCAACAGTCTTGATCACTATATCTACAGACTTAGCATATTTGATCACTGTCCTATTCTATTACATTTTGAGGGGAGACTACACTATAATCCACTTTTAAATTGTATTTGTTATTTTTGTTGTCTCAGGCAGGGAACATATTTGCAGCTCTCAGTCAGGGAGACAGTGATGGTGATGATGGAGTGGCTGGAGGGGAGGATGATAATGATGAAGAAGAGAGACGGATGAAGGTGTGTGGGGTTTGCTTCTTATGTTTATGTATCATTCTCTAACTTTGAATGTTGATTCTATTGATACTTTTTGTTTCAGAGGTCCAGGCATCTCTAAGAATGTGTTTATGTTTACTAATTCATCCATCCCTCCTCGTATTGTTCTTTCCTCTTCCTTTTCTACTGCCTTCTCTTCTCCTTTGGATTTCATCACACACTCACAATAAGACCTGCTACACATGTTCACATCCATATTCTTAGTGATTCCTAAATTATTACATTTTTTTGCATTTCATCTACATGCTTTGGACAAATAAGCAGAAAGGTTGGGGCTTGCAAGGCACTTAGAATCTAATGATTTGAATCAAGCATGTTATTTTTCTTCATAATGACATGGTGGTCTGGTGTAAGGACATGTCTAATATAAAGGAACTTGTGTATCTGTGTGCGTGTCCGTGCGTCTTTAATACTTTAACACAGGAGGTTGAGAAGGTGCAGAAGGGCAAGAAAAAAGATAAACCTAAGCCAAAACCAAATGCAAAGGTGGGTGATTGAATGTTTCTTCTCCTTCTGCACTCTTTTCTTTCCCTCTCCTTTCCCCTTTCTTCATACCCTTCGCCCCTGTGTCTGTCTGTTTCCCATCCAACAGGGTTGATAAGCAGCACATTTTAAATGTTCCCTTCTCAATCCATTTCCTTTTATTCCACTCTACTCTTTGTTTGATGTCTTTTCTCTTCGTACACCTCATATCTGCAGATCTAACCCACTGAGATACTCGATACAATAAAACCGTGTGAGTCTGATCTCACTTGTTCCCAGACATGGAGACTCACTCAATTTTTACTACATAATACCAGGCTCCCTCCGATGATGATGAGGCGGAAGAGGAGAAAGACAAGGATGAGAAAAAAGCGGTGAACAAGAACCCAGAGGCTAAAAAAACATCCAAGGTCAGGCTTCTGATTGGCTTGGTGGAATATTGCTTACACCTATCAAATCATTTTAGATCTACAGGAGTATCTAGAGAGTATTGATTTGTGATTCAGCATTATGTTGAGAACTAAATGAGAGACTCCTTTTCTCTTCCCTTGTAGGCAACTGAGGAGGATGAAGCAGAGGAGGAGAAGCCTCAGCCGAAGAAAGGCAAGAAGGAACAGCCCAAGGTGAGTGAAGAGCTCTCTTTGGTGTTAACAACACATAATTTGTTTAAAAAAGCTTTCCTTCTGGAATGTAGGGATGGCATTCGATTGACAAAATCATATTGGGTTAGCGACGTATAGTGTGACCAAGTCCCAATACCCCCACCTGTAAACTGTCAAGAATGCAGGCCAATATAATGCATGGTCACAGTGTATGGGTCACAGTTACACTTAATGTCTTGTCAAGGTAGTTTCTGTAAAACCATAATGCTATGTGACTTGTCCCATTCAGAGGATGAACAAACCTGCTCGCCCGCCTCGCAGCGAAGATGAAGAGGGTGAAGACGATGAAGACGACACAATGAAGGTGTGTTTTTATGTCTAATCTGAGTCTGCTATATGGAAGGGTCATACATAGCATGCAGAGCCACCATAGAACGCCTAACTCCCTCTCATAGAACTGTCTCTCTCTCTGTCTGCCTCCCTCTCTACTGTCAGTGTGCTGAAGATGTGATCGCAGAGCAGGAGCAGGAGAAAGGTGACGACCCCTTTGCCAACATGAGCAAGAAGGAGAAGAAGAAGAAAAAGAAAATGGTAACCAGTCTATACATACACTACCGGTCAATAGTTTTAGAACACCTACTCATTCAAGGGTTTTTCTTTATTTGAACTATTTTCTACATTGTAGAATAGTAGTGATGATGTCAAAGCTATGAAATAACACGTATGGAATCATGTAGAAACCAAAAAAGTGTTAAACAAATCGAAATATATTTTATATTTGAGATTCTTCAAATAGCCACTCTTTGCTTTGATGACAGCTTTGCACACTCTTGGCATTCTCTCAACCAGCTTCACCTGGAATGCTTTTACAAAAGTCTTGGGAGTTCCCACATATGCTTAGCACTTGATGGCTGCTTTTCCTTCACTCTGGTCTGACTCATCCCAAACCATCTCCATTGGGTTGAGGTTGGGTGATTGTGGAGGCAAGGAGGTCATCTGATGCAGCGCTCCATCACTCTCCTTATTGTTAAAATAGCCCTTACACAGCCTGGAGGTGTGTTGGGTCATTGTCCTGTTGAAAAACAAATGATAGTCCCACTAAGCGCAAACCAGATAGGATGGCGTTTCACTGCAGAATGCTGTGGTAGCCATGTTGGTTAAGTATGCCTTGAATTCTAAATAAATCAGACAATGTCACCAGCAAAGCACCCCCACACAATAACACCACCTCCTCCATGCTTTTACGGTAGGAAATACACATGCAGTGATCATCCGTTCACCCATACCACGTCTCACAAAGACATGGCAGTTGGGAACGAAAATCTCCAATTTGGACTCCAAACCAAAAGACAAATTTCCACCTGTCTAATGTCCATTGCACGTGTTTCTTGGCCCAAGCAAGTCTCTTCTTCTTGTTGGTGTCCTTTAGCAGTGGTTTCTTTGCATCAATTTGACCATGAAGGCCTGATTCACAGTCTCCTCTGAACAGTTGATGTTGAGATGTGTCTGTTACTTGAACTCTGTGAAGCATTTATTTGGTCTGCAATCTGAGGTGCAGTTAACTCTAATGAACTTGTTTTCTGCAGCAGAGGTAACTCTGGGTCTTCCTTTCCTGTGGCGGTCTTTATGAGAGCCAGTTTCATCATAGCACTTGATGTTTTTTGCGACTGTACTTATGTTCTTATGTTCCGCATTGACTGACCTTCATGTCTTAAAGTAATTATGGACTGTCATTTCTCTTTGCTTATTTCAGCTGTTCTTGCCATAATATGGACTTGGTCTTTTACCAAATTATCTTCTGTTTATCCCCCCACCCCACCTCGTCACAACACAACTGATAGGCTTAATAGCATTAAGAAGGAAAGAAATTCCACAAATTAACTTTGAACAAGGCACACCTGTTAATTGAAATGCATTCCAGGTGACTACATCATGAAGCTGGTTGAGAGATTGCCAAGAGTGTGCAAAGCTGTCAACAAGCCAAATCAACAAGGCAAATCATTTGATCACCTGTTCAGGAGTCTTATGGCTTGGGGTAAAAACTGTTGAGAAGCCTTTTTGTCCTAGACTTGGCACTCCGGTACCGCTTGCCATGCGGTAGTAGAGAAAACTGTCTATGACTGGGGTGGCTGGGGTCTTTGACAATTTTTAGGGCTTTCCTCTGACACTGCCTGGTGTAGAGGTCCTGGATGGCAGGCAGCTTAGCCCCAGTGATGTACTGGGCCGTACGCACTACCCTGTAGTAGAGGTAGACCGATTATGATTTTTCAACGCCGAAACCGATTATTGGAGGACCAAAAAAAGCAGATACCGATTAATCGGCCAATTTATTTATAATAATGACAATTACAACAATACTGAATTAACACTTATTTTAACTTAATATAATACATCAATAAAATCGATTTAGCCTCAAGTAAATAATGAAACATGTTCAATTTGGTTTAAATAATGCAAAAACAAAGTGTTGGAGAAGAAAGTAAAAGTGCAATATGTGCCATGTAAAAAAGCTAACGTTTCAGTTCCTTGCTCAGAAGATGAGAACATATGAAAGCTGGTGGTTCCTTTTAACATGAGTAAGAAGTTCTAGGTTGTAGATATTATAGGAATTATAGAACTATTTCCCGCTATACCATTTGTATTTCATTAACCTTTGATTATTGGATGTTCTTAGAGGCACTTTAGTATTGCCAGTGTAACAGTATAGCTTCCATCCCTCTCCTCGCTCCTCCCTGGGCTCGAACCAGCAACACAACGAAAACAGCCACCATCGAACCAGCGTTACCCATGCAGAGCAAGGGGAACAACTACTAGAAGGCTCAGAGCGAGTGAAGTTTGAAATGCTATTAGCGCGCGCTTGCTAGCTAGCCATTTCACTTCGGTTACTCCAGCCTCATCTCGGGAGTTGATAGGCTTGAAGTCATAAACAGCGCAATGCTTGACGCACAACGAAGAGCTGCTGGTAGTGCCTTGTGGTAAGAGGCAGTGATGCAACCAGTTAGGATGCTCTCGATGTTGCAGCTGTAGAACCTTTTGAGGATCTCAGGACCCATGACAAATCTTTTTAGTTTCCTTAGGGGGAATAGGCTTTGTTGTGGCAATGTGTTGCTACCTACCCTCACCACCTTGGGGCGGCCCGTCAGGAAGTCCAGGATCCAGTTGCAGAGGGAGGTGTTTAGTCCCAGGATCCTTAGCTTAGTGATGAGCTTTGAGGGTACTATGGTGTTGAGCGCTGAGCTGTAGTAAATTAATAACATTCTCACATACATAAAAAGATGAGTGAGGCCTGTAATTTTCATCATAGGTACACTTACACTATGACAGACAAAATGAGAAAAAAAATCCAGAAAATCACATTGTAGGATTTTTAATGAATTTATTTGCAAATTATGGTGGAAAATAAGTATTCGGTCACCTACAAACAAGCAAGATTTCTGGCTCTCACAGACCTGTAACTTCTTCTTTAAGAGGCTCCTCTGTCCTCCACTCGTTACCTGTATTAATGTCACCTGTTTGAACTTGTTATCAGTATAAAAGACACCTGTCCACAACCTCAAACAGTCACACTCCAAACTCCACTATGGCCAAGACCAAAGAGCTGTCAAAGGACACCAGAAACAAAATTGTAGACCTGCACCAGGCTGGGAAGACTGAATCTGCAATAGGTAAGCAGCTTGGTTTGAAGAAATCAACTTTGGGAGCAATTGTTAGGAAATGGAAGACATATAAGACCACTGATAATCTCCCTCGATCTGGGGCTCCACACAAGATCTCACCCCGTGGGGTCAAAATGATCACAAGAACGGTGAGCAAAAACCACACTGGGGGACCTAGTGAATGACCTGCAGAGAGTTGGGACCAAAGTAACAAAGCCTACCATCAGTAACACACTATGCCTCCAGGTACTCAAATCCTGCAGTGCCAGACGTGTCCCCCTGCTTAAGCCAGTACATGTCCAGGCCCGTCTGAAGTTTGCTAGAGAACATTTGGATGATCCAGAAGAAGATTGGGAGAATGTCATATGGTCAGATGAAACCAAAATATAACTTTTTGGTAAAAACTCAACTCGTTGTGTTTGGAGGACAAAGAATGCTGAGTTGCATCCAAAGAACACCATACCTACTGTCAAGCATGGGGGTGGAAACATCATGCTTTGGGGCTGTTTTTCTGCAAAGGGACCAGGATGACTGATCCGTGTAAAGGAAAGAATTAATGGGTCAGTATCGTGAGATTTTGAGTGAACCTCCTTCCATCAGCAAGGGCATTGAAGATGAAACGTGGCTGGGTCTTTCAGCATGACAATGATCCCAAACACACCGCCCGGGCAACGAAGGAGTGGCTTCGTAAGAAGCATTTCAAGGTCCTGGAGTGGCCTAGCCAGTCTCCAGATCTCAACCCCATAGAAAATCTTTGGAGGGAGTTGAAAGTCCGTGATGCCCAGCAACAGCCCCAAAAACATCACTGCTCTAGAGGAGATCTGCATGGAGGAATGGGCCAAAATATCAGCAACAGTGTGTGAGAACCTTGTGAAGACTTACAGAAAATGTTTGACCTCTGTCATTGCCAACAAAGGGTATATAACAAAGTATTGAGATAAACTTTTGTTATTGACCAAATACTTATTTTCCACCATAATTTGCAAATAAATTAATTAAAAATCCTACAATGTGATTTTCTGTTTTTTTTTCTCATTTTGTCTGTCATAGTTGAAGTGTACTTATGATGAAAATTACAGGCCTCTCTGATCTTTTTAAGTGGGAGAACTTGCACTAAATATTTTTTTCCCCCACTGCACATAAGTGTTTCTTTTGTCCAGGTGGGAAAGGGCAGTAGAGATTGCATCATCTGTGGATCTGTTTGGGCGGTATGCAAATTGGAGTGAGTTTCTGGTATAATGGTGTTGATGTGAGCCATTACCAACCTTTCAAAGCACTTCATGGCTACGGACGTGAGTGCTACGGGTCTCTAGTCATTTAGGCAGGTCACCTTTGTATTCTTGGGCACAGGGACTATGGTGGTCTGCTTGAAACATGTTGGTATTACAGACTCTATCAGGGACATGTTGAAAATGTCAGTGAAGACAGCTGCCAGTTGGTCAGCACATGCCCGGAGCACACGTCCTGGTAACCCGTCTGGCCCCGCAGCCTTGTGTATGTTGACCTGTTTAAAGATCTTACTCACGTTGGCTACGGAGAGCTTGATCACAAAGTCATCCAGAACAGCTGATGCTCTCATGCATGCCTCAGTGTTTCTTGCCTTGACGCGAGCATAGAAGTGATTTAGCTCGTCTGGTAGGCTCGTGACACTGGGCAGCTCGCGGCTGTGCTTCCCTTTGAAGGCTGTAGTAGTTTGCAAGCCTTGCCACAAGACGAGCGTCCGAGCCGGTGTAGTATGATTCAATCTTAGCCCTGTGTTGACGCTTTGCCTGTTTGATGGTTTGTCGCAGGGCATAGCATGATTTCTTGTAAGCTTCCGAGTCCTACATCTTGAAAGCGGCGGCTCTACCCTTTATCTCAGTGCGAATGTTGGCTGTAATCCATGGCTTCTGGTTGGGGTACAGTCACTGTGGGGACGACATCCTCGATGCACTTATTGATAAAGCGAGTGACTGATGTGGCGTACTCCTTTCCCTCTGGTTACACATTTAACATGTTGATGGAAATTTAAGTTTCCCTGCATAAAAGTCTCCGCCTACTAGGAGCGCCGCCTCTGGGTGAGTGGTTTCCTGTTTGCTTATTTCCTTATACTGCTGACTGAGTGTGGTCTTAGTGCCAGCATCTGTCTGTGGTGGTAAATAAACAACCACAAAGGTATAGCTGAAAACTCTCTACGCAAGTAGTGTTGCCCTCAATTTATCACAATATACTCCATGCGAGCAAAATCTAAAGACTTCCTTAGATTTCGTGCACCAGCTGTTGTTTACAAATATGCACAGACCGCCTCCCCTCGTCTTACCAGAGTGTGCTGTTCTATCCTGCCGGTGCAGCGTATATCCCACTAGCTGAATATCCATGTCGTCATTCATCCACGATTCCGTGAAACATAGGATTTACAGTTTTTTATGTCCTGTTGGTAGGATATTTGTGGTCGTACCTCGTCTAGTTTATTGTCCAATGATTGCACGTTGGCGAGTAGTATTGACGGTAACGGCAGCTTTCCCACTCGCATTTTCCGGGTCTTTACCAGGCTCTTTGTCCTCTGTACCTGTGTCGCTTCCTCTTGCAAATAATGTGGATGTTGGCCCTGTCGGGTGTTTGGAGAATGTCCTGTGCGTCTTGCTTGTTGAAGAAAAAATCTTTGTCTAATCTGAGGTGTGTGATCGCTGTCCTGATATGCAGAAGCTCTTTTTTGCAGCAAGATACGGTTGCAGAAACATTATGTACAAAATAAGTTACAAATAACGTGAAAAACCCCCACATAATAGCAATTGGTTGGGCGCCCGTAAAACTGCTGCCATTTCTTCCGGCACCATTGTCAGGGTGGCTATTTGAAGAATCTCAAATATAAAATATATTTTGATTTAACACTTTTTTGGCTACTATATGATTCCATATGTGTGTGTTGTCTTCACTCGCATTCTACAATGTAGAAAATAGTACAAATAAAGAAAAACCCTTGCATTAGTAGGTGTTCTAAAACTATTGACCGGTAGTGTATGCTCGACCAGACACAGAAGAAGCTTTTTATTCATTGGAAGTGTGTATCCATGCCTCTGTGTTTCTAGATAGAATATGAGAAGCAGGTGGCCAGTGTGCGTGCTGCCAACGCCATCGAGGGCGATTTCTCAGTGTCCCAGGCTGAGTTGTCTTCCAGGCAGGCCATGCTGGAGAACGCATCCGATATCAAGGTGACCTGACCGTCTCAACTCATCGAGTGTTACTTTACTCTGAAGAATTAAGTGAAAAGTTAATAGAACATAGTTCTTGAATACTGAAGAAAATGTATTAAACGTAGACAGTATGAGGTAGTTCCTTCAACCATTCTATACTGTGGAATGGGCAAATTTAATGGGTGTGGGGGCCACAAAACCCCATGGTCAGGGAAGATTATTCAGTTTTATAACTAATTTCCTGTAATTCTACACATTTTGCCATAGGGTGGAGAGAAATGTTTTCATTTTTGAATATGATATCTGATTGGGACTAACTAACAGTCAATGGGGGCACCCCGGACGTTAATTCGACCATGATAGTAAGTTTAGATAGTTTAGCGGCCAGCTAACTTAGCCCATGTCAGCTAACATTTTTTAGATTTGCTGACTGACTTGACGACAACTGCTAATGCACAACCAAATTTCGAAATTGCACCTTGTATATTCTACTGCTCTAATGTGTAACAGTAAGTTGACACCCCAACTGAGTTCCTAATTAAAAACAAAAATGTAAATTGATCTGAGGGCCTTCGGGCCACCAGTTGCCCATCCTGCCTGCAGAATGTCAAATGGGAATCCATGAAGTTCCATGAGTATCAGAGTTCACCTGTAGGGGTTTCAGTGTTTTAATGTCTCCCCCAGCTGGAGAGGTTCAGTATATCAGCTCACGGGAAGGAGCTGTTTGTCAACGCAGATCTCCTGGTGGTGGCAGGAAGACGCTACGGTCTGGTTGGACCTAACGGGAAGGGGAAGACCACTCTCCTAAAACATATCGCCAACAGAGCTCTCAGTATCCCTCCTAACATTGACGTGCTGCTCTGTGAGCAAGGTATTTCACTTGCCCTCTGAAGAATACCCCCCCACCCCACCCCATCATACCCTTCTCTGTCTCCCTCTCATCATCTATCTGTTTGCATGTCTTTTGTCCCTACCCCCTGTCTCAACACTCCTCTCTACTCCTCTACTCCCTTCACCCCTACCCTCTCTCCCCCTCTCTAACACCCTATGTCACTCTCCATCTCTCCATAGAGGTTATAGCTGATGACACCCCGGCGGTCCAGGCTGTGTTGAAGGCAGACACGAGGCGTCTGAAGCTCCTAGAAGAGGAGAGACAACTCCAGGCTCTGCTGGAGAAAGGAGAAGACAGCGTGGCTGAGAGACTGGACAAGGTATGGTGAAGCATTATAATGAAACCCTAATGCCTAGTTAAATAAAATAAAAACAATTTATAAAATGTAGTTAGATCTGCCAGCTGAAATATCCACTTCCTAATTTCTATGATAATGTATTGGATACACCGTTTTTTAAATTCAGACTGTGGTAACAGACTTTGGAGTTATTGTCTCTTAGGCTGCATTAAGACATAAATATAATATCTGTCAATAGACTAAGCCACTGCTTGTCTACATATTGTGTGTCCGTCTCAACCAGGTCTATGAGGAGTTGAGGATCATCGGGGCAGCAGCAGCGGAGGCTAAAGCCCGTCGTATCCTGGCTGGTCTCTCCTTCACCCCAGAGATGCAGAATCGAGCTACCAAGAAGTTCTCTGGAGGCTGGAGGATGAGAGTCTCACTTGCCAGGTAAGACTTTTTTGGAATTCCAGGTGTAGAATCTTAATTGGATCACTCTTTTGTTGCTGAGAATTTGAAATGCAGATGAGTTTCATGATTTCAATAAATTCACTGAAAACCCACACTACCACATGGTTATTAACAGTATCGCACTTTTAATGTAACCCAGTTTTGGCCAGCTAATAGCATAACCACCGATCAAGCAACATTATGGACTTAACATTCAAATCCTGTTGCTGCAGGATTATTTTACCTTAACAACATAGGTCAAATGAAGATCCTATATCTGTAGACCCCCTTGCCCTGCTTAGGCACTTATCTGAAGGGATTTGATTTAGAGGTTTTAGCTATATGGCAATTGCTTCAATTGTTTTTTCTTTAGCTACTTTTTTAAAAGTACATTTTTGAAGCGTCACTTTTAGAGATAATAAAACAAAAGCATAACAGAGATAAAAACAGCAGTGAAAACTCTAACCTAAGCTTCCTGTGGCTCTCTCTCCTACCAGAGCTCTGTTCATGGAGCCCACCCTGCTGATGCTGGATGAGCCCACCAACCATCTTGACCTCAACGCTGTCATCTGGCTCAACAAGTAAGGGCACACCACACAGTCTTTTACTTAAATATCATTTATTTCCCAGGGACAGGACACCACACAACATACAGCTGCTTACTCAATGGGTCTCCTTTCAGCCCTGCATCTGTGAATGATACACTACAGTGGCTAATATATCAATCTCTCCACCTAGCTACCTTCAGGGCTGGAAGAAGACTCTCCTCATCGTGTCTCACGACCAGAGTTTCCTGGACGATGTGTGTACTGACATCGTTCACCTGGACAACCAGAAACTTTACTACTACAGAGGGAACTACTGTGAGTATTTGCTATGTACATTCTTTCTCCTTCCCCACAAACTGTTAGCCTGGAAATACTTCAACACAACAAAAAACAAAAATGTGTGTATTTGGTTATTGACATACTACACTGAACAAAAATGGCAATTCAACATGTAAATTGTTGGTCCCATGTTTCATGAGATGAAATAAAAGATTCCAGAAGTGTTCCGTACGCACAAAAAGCTTATTTCTCAAAAATGTTCTGTACAAATGTGTTTAGATCCCTGTTAGTGAGCATTTCTCCTTTGCCAAGATGATCCATCCACCTGACATGTGTGGCATATCAAGAAGCTGATTAAACAGCATGATCATTACACAGGTGCACCTTGTACTGGGGACAATAAAAGGTCACTCTAAAATGTGCAGTTTTGTCACACAACACAATGCCGCAGATGTCTCAAGTTTTGAGGGAGAGTGCAATTGGCATGTTGACTGCAGGAATATCCACCAGAGCTGTTGCCACAGCATTGAATGTTCATTTCTCTACCATAATCCGCCTCCAACGTCGTTTTAGAGAATTTGGCCGTATGTCCAACCGACCTCACAACCGCAGACCATGTGTAACCACGCCAGCCCAGGATCTTCACCTGCGGGTTCGACTGAGACCAGCCACCTGGACAGCTGATAAAACTGTAGGTTTGCACAGCCAAATAATTTCTGCAAAAACCGTCTCAGGGAAGATCATCTGCGTGCTCGTTGTCCTCACCAGGTTCTTGACCTAACTGCAGTTCGGGGGCATAACTGACTTCTGTTGGCAAATACTCACCTTAGATGACCACTGGCATGCTAGAGAAGTGTTCTCTTCACAGATGAATCCCGGTTTCAACTGTCCCGGGCAGATGGAAAACAGTGTGTTTGGAGTTGTATGGGTGAGAGGTTTGCTGAGTACCCTGTGGTGGTGGTGTGGATATAGTATGGATAGGCATTCGCTACGGACACAATTGCATTGTATCGATGGCAATGTGAATGTGCAGAAATACTGTGACGAGATCCTGAAGGCCCATTGTCATGCCATTCATCCACCTCCATCACCTCATGTTTCAGCATGATAACGCACAGCCCCATGTTGCAAGAATCTGTACACAATTCCTAAAAACTGAAATTGTCCCCGTTCTTCCATGGCCTGCATACCAGACATGTCACCCTTTGACCATGCTTGGGATGCTCTGGATCGACATGTGTTACAGTTCCAGCCAATATCCAGCAACTTCGCACAGCCATTGAAGAAGAGTAGGACAACATTTCACAGGCCACAATCAACAGCCTGATCAACTCAATGCGAAGGAGATGTGTCGCTGCATGAGGAAAATAGTGGTCACACCAGATACCGACTGGTTTTCTGATCCACACCCCTATCTTTTTTTTTTTTTAAGTTATCTTTGACCAACAGATGCATATCTGTATTCCAAGTCCTGTGAAATCCATTGATTAGGCCCTAATGAACTGTAATTTAGTCAAATCTTTGAAATTGTTGTATGTTGTATTTGTTTTTGTGTAGGTACGTCTTCTATTAATGTAGAACATGTATCTGATCTCTCCAGGAGTAGCATCAGTTGTCTTTTGCATGCTAGGGGCATCTAACCCTCGCACTTGTCTTTTTCCACTGGCACTGACAGTTGATACGACTGAGATTTTGTTATTTATGACTGAGCTATGTCTCACCTAGCTATCTTAAGATGAACTGTTGCACTACATCTGGATACGAGTGTCTGCTAATTTACTAAAATGTATTTTTCACTCTGTCTCCCTCTCAGTGACGTTTAAGAAGATGTACGTTCAGAAGCAGAAGGAGCTCCAGAAACAGTACGACAAACAGGAGAAGAAGCTCAAGGATCTCAAGGCTGGAGGGAAGTCCACCAAACAGGCCGTAAGTTTAGTTCAGCTACCTGTTTAGACATGGTTCTACCTGGATCTGTCTCGCTCTCTGTACTTCTCCCATCATCCACTGTTTTCTGTCTATCTCTCTAGGAGAAGCAGACTAAGGAAGCCTTGACCAGGAAGCAGGCGAAGGGAAAGAAGAAGGGAGGGGTGGAAGAGGAGAGTCTGGAAGCAACAGAGCTGCTCAAACGGCCCAAAGAGTACACTGTCAAATTCACCTTCCCCAACCCCCCTTCTCTCTCTCCTCCCATCCTCGGACTGCACAGTGAGTTCTTCCTCTTTTTTCTCTTCCTCTCTCTCTCTTTGTATATCCCTGTTAACCCTCTGCTCTCTGTCTGTCTCAGGTGTGGACTTTGCCTTTGAGGGACACAAACCTCTCTTCAAGAATGTGGACTTTGGTATCGACATGGAGACTAGAAGTATGGAGAAATTATTTCTGTTTGAAAACCTGGGCCATGTCATTAGCCTCCATACTATACCTGACAGCTCTTTATCCTTGTTCAGTTTGTATAGTTGGACCCAATGGAGTCGGGAAGAGTACCCTACTACTACTTCTCACTGGCAGGTTAAATCCAGTGAGTTTGCCTCCAAACAAAAATAACAACAAAAGTATCCTTACAAATGCAAATACGGCATCTGCTTTTTCACTGATTGGTTTAACTGTGTGTCAGACTAAATGTGTGTTGGTTTGCCTTTCAGATCAAGGGGGAGATGAGAAAGAACCATCGGCTGAAGGTGGGCTTCTTTAACCAGCAATATGCTGACCAGCTGAACATGGAGGAGGCAGCTACAGAGTACCTCCAGAGGAACTTCAACCTGCCCTACCAGGACAGCAGGAAGTGTCTGGGCCGCTTCGGACTGGAGAGTCATGCACACACCATCCAGATCTCCAAGCTATCAGGTTAGGAATAGAAACATGCATGCACACACATGTGCAAGCACACACACCATCATCCATTGTCAATCTGTTTATGTTCCTCTCCATCCAGGTGGTCAGAAAGCCAGAGTGGTGTTCGCTGAGCTGGCCTGTCGGCAACCTGACGTTCTCATCCTGGATGAGCCTACTAACAATCTGGACATTGAGTCGATCGATGCCTTATCAGAAGCGATTAATGAGTACAAAGGAGGTATGTACACAAATACAAGAGGCTGTTTGGTATTGAGGGTTTCTTTTGTTTAAATGTAGGATCAGAAAGTAGCCTCAGATATGGGGTAGCTGTGGCCAATGTTCCCTCTAATTGTTTTCGGGCACTGAGCAAATTTCAGGTCTGCTGCGCACAAACTTGAACGTTGTGAAAATTTTGTTTAACTTCTGGTGTGCGTTTACATGGAAATAGGGCCAAAATATATTAACATGGAAATAGCTGTTCTATCATTCATTCTACAGTAGCAGCCAATGTGTGGTGTTAAATGTAGGCCTACATTCCATGAGACTTTTGAAAAAAAAAAACATGTAGGGATTGACAGGTTAATGTTTATCCACTTGTCCTTCAGACAAGGTGACTGAAACAAATTGATGCAAGAAACAACTTTACAAAAATCTAAACGCAACATGCAACAATTTAGAAGATTTTACTGAGCTATAGTTCATATTAGGAAATCAGTCAATTGAAATTAATTAATTAGGCCCTAATCTATGGATATCACAGGACTGGGAATACAGATATGCATCTGTTGGTCACAGGTACCTTAAAAAAAAAAGTAGGGGCGTGATAAGAACTTGTCAGTATCTGATGTGTCCTGCTGCATGAGACCACATATCCTTCTCATAGAGTTGATCAGGCTGTTGATTGTGGAATGTTGTCCCACTCTTCAATGGCTGTGCGAAGTTGCTGGACATTGGCGGGAACTGGAACACGTTGTCTTACACGTAGATCCAGAGCATCCCAAACGTGCTCAATGGGTAACAATGGATAAGAGTATGCAGGGCATGGAAGAACTGGGACATTTTCAGCTTCCAGGAATTGTGTACAGATTCTTGAGACATGGGGAAATGCATTATCATGCTGGAACATGATGTGATGACAGCGGATGAATGGCACGACAATGGGCCTCAAGATCTCGTCACGTTATCTCTGTGCATTCAAATTGCCATCGATAAAATGCAATTGTGTTCATTGTCTGTAGCTTATGCCTGCCCATACCATAACCCCATCCCTCCCATGGGGCACTCCGTTCACAACATTGACATGAGCAAACCGCTCACCCACACGTCACCATACACCTGGTCTGCGGTTGTGAGACCGGTTGGATGTACTGCCAAATTTTCTAAAACAATGTTGGAGGCAGCTTATGGTAGAGAAATGAACATTCAATTCTCTGGCAACAGCTCAGGCGGACATTCATGCAGTCAGCATGTCAAGTTGAGAGAGAGTGCAATTGGAATCTGTGGCATTGTGTTGTGAGACACAACTGCATATTTTAGTGGCGTTTTATTGTCCCCAGCACAAGGTGCACCTGTGTAATTATAATGCTGTTTAATAATCAGCTTCTTGATAATCCATCCACTTGACAAGTGTGGATTATCTTGGCTAAGGAGAGATGCTCACTAACAGGGATGTAAACAAATTTGTGCCCAAAATGGGATAAATAAGCTTTTTGTGCGTATGGAACACTTCTGTTATCTTTTATTTCAGCTCATGAAACAGGTTGTGTTTATATTTCTGTTCAGTGTAAAATTCATTATTACCATACTATTATTACAGAGAATCAGACAAATTATGCTACACTCTGCCGATTGACTACTTAGCTTATTCAAGCCCGTCTCAAAATGCAACACTGCTCTTTACCTAACTTGCTTTTCAAAGATGGCTAGAAATGCACACTTTTGTGCTCTTGTAGGAAGCAACCACTGCCCCATTGTTGACTAGAAATTAGCTATAACTGGGCTAATAACTCACTAACTAGCAAAGAATATGAACAAATATACACACCTGGCTACATGCAGCTCTTGCTTTGAGCTCAAAACAAGCACATCTACTCTCGACCACTCATGCTGTAAACACAGTCCAGTTCAAAGTAAATGGCACAGATCCATATGGCGATGGTCTATTTACATATAGGGATACTGAGGTCTGATTGGTTATGGCACACCGGTTTGTGTAAAGTATGGGCCTGAATTGTGCCTGTCAATGCAATAGAATCCGACTGCAATGTGCTCTGCCTACAATAAAATCTATTGCATTGTTCATTTTGTTTCGGTATGTTGATTTGATCACAATTCG
Organism: Oncorhynchus mykiss; assembly: GCF_013265735.2. Taxonomy (NCBI): domain Eukaryota; kingdom Metazoa; phylum Chordata; class Actinopteri; order Salmoniformes; family Salmonidae; genus Oncorhynchus; species Oncorhynchus mykiss. The sequence goes on from NC_050572.1 coordinate 22,973,782, forward strand.
CACAGTAGAGGGAAGTGTTAACTAGTTTTCCCCTTTTAGTTAAGTTCAATCTCATGCTTCTCTGCGCGTGCTGATATTTCTCCTGCGGGGCATTCACGGGGGAGCTGGGAACAGTGGTGGTGGCATAAATAAAATGTCTGTCAACATCAAACATATAATTAGCATGCTGCTGATAGTGCATTTTGGTAGACTCTTCTGACAGTGTTTCTCATATGTAACATGTTAATTCCTTGCTGTTGTCCCTCCATAGCTGTGATCATCGTGAGCCACGATGCCCGGCTGATCACTGAGACAGCCTGTCAGCTGTGGGTGGTGGAGGATCGGTCTGTCAACCAGATAGACGGGGACTTCGAGGACTACAAACGGGAGGTCCTGGAATCACTGGGGGAGACCCTGGTCCACAAGGTCAAAGAGTGACCTACCTACTGCAGAACCAGGGCTCTATTGGCACTATATTCCCTGTACTGTACCATTTCTCACCAGAGCACTATGGGCCCTGGTCAAATGTACTGCACTATGTAGGGAATAGAGTTCCAACAGACCCAGGAGGAAATAGAAATGTAATGCAAAATAACCTACCGCTGAAGCTGGCTATGTCATTAGCTCAGTGCATCTCGATAGTCTAACGTGGCTTTGTTTCCTTGTCTCACCTCACCTATTTGAATAGGCATCATGGCTTAAGTCTCTCCCAAATCAGTTTATTTGAAGAAAGGTGTGGCGAGGAAGTCACGTTAAGAGTATTGAGAATACACCCCTGGTGTACTGCAGTATCCTCTCGGCCTATGAGATGTATACATTTTCTTGAGTCCAATTTGCCACCTTGCCCCCCTCCACACAACTGTATATCTGAAAAGATAGGGTGTGATTTGGAATTCAGAATTTGACTGGACAAGTGGGCATGTCTCACCCAGGTGACAATGGGACAGAAAGAAAGCAATATGCTGAAGTATTTCTATTATAGAGGAAATGGCAATACATTACCAGTGGAACCACACATGTAGAAACCAGGCTCTTATTACCTGGGAATAAACATGTTGACACCTGTATGATTAAGTATTTACTACAGACAAAAAGGAAATTAAATAAATGGATTTTGCATCTTAATGTCTATTGTACAACTTGTCTCTAAATATTAAACATTGAGCATAGATGTAGAACAGATTAGACAGATTTCTCATGTACATGAGCTGATTATTCACTTATCAGTCATCCTGTTGTAGTCACTTTACCTCTACACACAGTAGAAGTAGGAAGTTTCCATACACCTTAGCCAAATACATTTAAACTCATTTTCACAATTCCTGACATTTAATACTAGTAAAAATTCCCTGTCTTAAGTCAGTTAGGATCACCACTTTATTTTAATGTGACATGTCAATAATAGTGATTTCAGCTTTTATTTCTTTCATCACATTCCCAGTGGGTCAGAGTTTACATACACTCACTCAATTAGTATTTGGTAGCATTGCCTTTAAATTGTTTGACCCAAGTCAAACATTTCAGGTAGCCTTCCATAAGGTGGGTGAATTTTGGCCCATTCCTCCTGACAGAGCTGGTGTAACTGAGTCAGATTTATAGGCCTCCTTGCTCACACACTTTCAGTTCTGCCCACAAATTTTCTATAGGATTGAGGTCAGGGCTTTGTGATGGCCACTCCAACACTGTGACTATGTTGTCCTTAAGCCATTTTGCCACAACTTTGGAAGTGTGTTTGGGTCATTGTCCATTTGGAAGACCCATTTCCTGACTGACGTCTTGAGATGTTGCTTCAATATTTCCACAATTTTCCTCCCTCATGATGCCATCTATTTTGTCAATTGCGCCAGTCCCTCCTGCAGCAAAGCACCCCCAAACATGATGCTGCCACCCCCGTGCTTCACGGTTGAGATTGTGTTCTTCGTCTTGCAAGCCTCCCCCTTTTTCCTCCAAACATGATGATCATTATGGCTAAACAGTTATTTTTGTTTCATTAGACCAGAGGACATTTCTCCCAAAAAAAATCTTTGTCCCCATGTGCAGTTGCAAACTGTAGTCTGGTATTTTTATGGCAGTTTTTGAGCATTGGCTTCTTCCTTGCTGAGCGGCCTTTCAGGTTATGTCGATGTAGGACTCGTTTTACTGTGGCTATTGATACTTTTGTACCTGTTTCCTCCAGCATTTTCTCAAGGTCCTTTGCTGTTGTTCTGGGATTGATTTGTATTTTTCGCACCAAAGTACGTTCATCTCTAGGAGACAGAACACGTGTCCTTCCTGAGCGGTATGATGGCTGTGTGGTCCCATGATACTTGTGTACTATTGTTTGTACAGATGAACGTGGTTTGGAAATTGCTCCCAAGGATGAGCCAGACTTGTGGGGGTTTACATTTTTTTTCAGAGGTCTTGGCTGATTTCCCCATGATGTCAAGCAGAGGCACTGAGTTTGAAGGTAGGCCTTGAAATACATCTACAGGTACACCTCCAATTGACTACAATTATGTAAATTTGCCTATCAGAAGCTTCTAAAGCCATGACATAATTTGTTGGAATTTTCCAAGCTGTTCAAAGGCACAGTCAACTTAGTGTATGTAAACTTCTGACCCACTGGAATTGTGATACAATCTGTCTGTAAACAATTATTGGAAAAATGACTTGTGTCATGCACAAAGTAGATGTAAGCATTTCACTGTTAGTCTACACTGGTTGTTTACAAAGTATGTGACAAATACAATTTGATTTTTAGTTGTAGCCCGTGAAAAGTGTCTGGAATGAATCGGTGATCTGTGACATGTTTTAGCAAAACTCTCCCAAAAGCAATATTGCCATAAACAATATTCTAGAACTTTTAGTGCGACCCGACCAAATTCACAGAAATATGAGTTGTAGATCTGTCACTCGTTGAAAGCAAGTTCAAGAAGCAGTAATATGCTCTGAGCGCTATTTCTATGCTTAAGTTTACTTTTAGCGTCTTGTTTTTGTACACCACCTGAAAATACTATATTTTTGGTTATGGAAAAGATTTCACACTGCGGTTTAGATGGTATAATGATTATTTACACTATACTTGCTTGTTTTGTCACAAACTGAAATTAGACAAACTATTAGAATTTTAGCAACCAGGAAATGGTGGAGTGATTTCTGCATAGTGCATCTTTAAAACTTGCTCTACTACTTCCAGAAAGCCCAAATGATATCACAAAAAATAATTTCACCATGATTCCTTTGATAGGCCCTAGTCCATGTCAAATGGGCCTCGTTGGTCTTCTTGACTTGAGCCACTTCAGTCTCGTCTGGCTGTATGGTGTGGTACCACCTGTACCAAGGGGTCATGATGGGGGGAGGAGGGGCCGAGCCAACTGCGTCATGGGAGTTGGAATAGTTCTCCCCTGAGAAGTCCACATGAGGAACCTGGAAGGGTAGCAGCTCTGGAAATATGGACAATATTTATGTACTGTAGGGAACTGCAGTTTCTCTTTTGGTGGCATTGTTGAACCGCTGCACTGGTCACAAAAAAAAAATATTATTCATTACTGTACTGCTGTAGCATTCTGCTCCTTAGTCAGAGGCTGAACTTACCATGGTCTCTTGCAGTGCCAATTGCCTGATTTGAGTTAATTTCTGTTTCTGACTCTCCTGGATAAAAAAAGTAGAATAACAATATAAATGTGCCACTTTGGTTACCTCAAACCTCACAAAAAGTGTTGGTCTTGAACCAGATGTTACTTTATGCAGAAAGGTTTTCATCACTAAAACACCTATTGGCAGCCTCTCAGATTCTTGGCTGTGTCAACTGTGTAAATTCATCAAATCAAAGACAACTTATTTTGATGAAACCAGCAAGCATTTAGATAACGCTTGCTGAATTCAGCATGGTTGATTCAGACTCATTCATAGAATTGTATTCACATTACATAAATAAAACCATCTTACCTGTCCGCGTGGGGTCATACACAACGCCTGTATATGGGCTTATAAAATTTTGCAGCAGCTTCACATTCTGCAGAAAGACTGGTCCATTGCTTACCAAACATAACATTGAATAGCTTGTTAAATCAACCTAAAGAAATCAAAGGTAATACCATCTAATTTTATATCTCTCATGATTGTGTATATACAGTGCCTTGCGAAAGTATTCGGCCCCCTTGAACTTTGCGACCTTTTGCCACATTTCAGGCTTCAAACATAAAGATATAAAACTGTATTTTTTTGTGAAGAATCAACAACAAGTGGGACACAATCATGAAGTGGAACGACATTTATTGGATATTTCAAACTTTTTGAACAAATCAAAAACTGAAAAATTGGGCGTGCAAAATTATTTAGCCCCCTTAAGTTAATACTTTGTAGCGCCACCTTTTGCTGCGATTACAGCTGTAAGTCGCTTGGGGTATGTCTATCAGTTTTGCACATCGAGAGACTGACATTTTTTCCCATTCCTCCTTGCAAAACAGCTCGAGCTCAGTGAGGTTGGATGGAGAGCATTTGTGAACAGCAGTTTTCAGTTCTTTCCACAGATTCTCGATTGGATTCAGGTCTGGACTTTGACTTGGCCATTCTAACACCTGGATATGTTTATTTTTGAACCATTCCATTGTAGATTTTGCTTTATGTTTTGGATCATTGTCTTGTTGGAAGACAAATCTCCGTCCCAGTCTCAGGTCTTTTGCAGACTCCATCAGGTTTTCTTCCAGAATGGTCCTGTATTTGGCTCCATCCATCTTCCCATCAATTTTAACCATCTTCCCTGTCCCTGCTGAAGAAAAGCAGGCCCAAACCATGATGCTGCCACCACCATGTTTGACAGTGGGGATGGTGTGTTCAGCTGTGTTGCTTTTACGCCAAACATAACGTTTTGCATTGTTGACAAAAAGTTCAATTTTGGTTTCATCTGACCAGAGCACCTTCTTCCACATGTTTGGTGTGTCTCCCAGGTGGCTTGTGGCAAACTTTAAACAACACTTTTTATGGATATCTTTAAGAAATGGCTTTCTTCTTGCCACTCTTCAATAAAGGCCAGATTTGTGCAATATACGACTGATTGTTGTCCTATGGACAGAGTCCCCCACCTCAGCTGTAGATCTCTGCAGTTCATCCAGAGTGATCATGGGCCTCTTGGCTGCATCTCTGATCAGTCTTCTCCTTGTATGAGCCGAAAGTTTAGAGGGACGGCCAGGTCTTAGTAGATTTGCAGTGGTCTGATACTCCTTCCATTTCAATATTATCGCTTGCACAGTGCTCCTTGGGATGTTTAAAGCTTGGGAAATCTTTTTGTATCCAAATCCGGCTTTAAACTTCTTCACAACAGTATCTCGGACCTGCCTGGTGTGTTCCTTGTTCTTCATGATGCTCTCTGCGCTTTTAACGGACCTCTGAGACTATCACAGTGCAGGTGCATTTATACGGAGACTTGATTACACACAGGTGGATTGTATTTATCATCATTAGTCATTTAGGTCAACATTGGATCATTCAGAGATCCTCACTGAAGTTTTGGAGAGAGTTTGCTGCACTGAAAGTAAAGGGGCTGAATAATTGATTTGTTCAAAAAGTTTGAAATATCCAATAAATGTCATTCCACTTCATGATTGTGTCCCACTTGTTGTTGATTCTTCACAAAAAAATACAGTTTTATATCTTTATGTTTGAAGCCTGAAATGTGGCAAAAGATCGCAAAGTTCAAGGGGGCCGAATACCTTCGCAAGGCACTGTATATATGCCATGACTAAATGTGAGAGACCAAACCTGATAGTGGATGATGGTGTCTCAACAAATTGGACAAGGGTTCCCACATATCGTGTCTCCTCTGAAGAAAACAAAACAGAAATAGTGATGAGGGTTTTGTCTTTCTTTTCCCACCTTTATTTAACCTGGTAGGCCAATTGAGAACAAGTTCTCATTTACAACTGCGACCTGGCCAAGACAAAGCAAAGCAGTGCAACACAAACAACACAGAGTTACACATGGGATAAACAAACAAACAGTCGATAACAATAGAAAAATCTACATACAGTGTGTGCAAATGTAAGATTAAGGAGGTAGGGCAATAAATAGGCTATAGTGGAGAAATAATTACAATTTAGCATTAACACTGGAGTGATAGAAGTACAGGTGATGTGCAAGTAGAGATACTGGGGTGCAAAAGAGCAAAAATAAATAATATGGGGATGCGGTAGTTGGGTGGGCTATTTACAGATGGGCTGTGTACAGGTGCAGTGATCGGTAAGCTGCTCTGACAGCTGATGCTTAAAGTTAGTGAGAGAGATATAAGACTCCAGCTTCAGTGATTTTTGCAATTCGTTCCAGTCATTGGCAGCAGAGAACTGCTGGCGGCCAAAGGAGGAGATGGCTTTGGGGGTGACCAGTGAAATATACCTGCTGGAGGGCGTGTGGGTGTTGCTATGGTGACCAGTGAGCTGAGATAAGGCAGGGCTTTACCTAGCAAAGACTATAGATGACCTGGAGCCAGTGGGTTTGGTGAATATGAAGCTAGGGCCAGCCAACGAGAGCATACAGGTCACAGTGGTGGGTAGTATATGGGGCTTTGGGGGCAAAACAGATGGCACTGTGAGAGCAAATTAGATTGTTGCCTTGTTCAGGGGCAGAACGACAGATTTTCACATTGTCAGCTCGGGAGATCCAATCTTGCAACCTTTCAATTAACTAGTCCAACGCTATAACCACCTGCCTCATTGCACTCCACGAGGAGACTGCCTGTTACGCGAATGCAGTAGAAGCCAAGGTAAGTTGCTAGCTAGCATTAAACTTATCTTGTAAAAATCAATCATAATCACTAGTTATAACTACACATGGTTGATGATATTACTTGTTTATCTAGCGTGTCCTGTGTTGCATATAATCGATGCAACGCTGGGGGATGATTTAACAAAAGCGCATTTGCGAAAAAAATCACAATCGTTGGACGACTGTACCTAACCATAAACACCAATGCCTTTCTTAAAATCAATACACAGAAGTATATATTTTTAAACCTGCAAGAAATCCAGGTTAGCAGGCAATATTAACCAGGTGAAATGTGTAATTTCTCTTGTGTTCATTGCACGCAGTCAGGGTATATGCAACAGTTTGGGCAGCCTGGCTCATTGTGAACTAATTTGCCAGAATTTGACGTAATGATGACATAACATTGAAGGTTGTGCAATGTAACAAGAATATTTAGACTTAGGGATGCCACCCGTTAGATAAAATACCGAACGGTTCCGTATTTCCCTAAAATAATAAACGTTTTGTTTTCGAAATGATAGTTTCTGGATTCGACCATATTAATGACCAAAGGCTCGTATTTCTGTGTGTTATGTTATAATTAAGTCTATGATTTGATAGCGCAGTCTGCCTGAGCGATGGTAGGCAGCAGCAGGCTCGTAAGCATTCATTCAAACAGCACTTTCGTGCGTTTTGCCAGCAGCTCTTCGCAAGCACAGCGCTGTTTATGACTTCAAGCCAATCAGCCTAATGGCTGGTGTAACTGATGTGAAATGGCTACCTAGTTAGCTGGGTGTGCGCTAATAGCGTTTCAAACATCACTCGCTCTGAGACTTGGAGTAGTTATTCCCCTTGCCCTGCAAGGGCAGCGGCTTTTGTGGAGCGATCGGTAACGCTGCTTCGAGTGTGGCTGTTGTCGATGTGTTCCTGGTTCGAGCCCAAGTAGGGGCGAGGAGAGGGACGGAAGCTATACTGTTACACTGGCAATATTATAGTGCCTATAAGAACATCCAATAGTCAAAGGTATATGAAATACAAATGGTATAGAGAGAAATAGTCCTATAAATACTATTACTACTATAAATACTACAACCTAAAACCTCTTACCTTGGAATATTGAAGTCTCATGTTAAAAGGAACCACCAACTTTCATATGTTCTGAGCTAGGAACTCAAACGTTAGCTTTTTTTACATTGCACATATTGCACTTTTACATCTCCAACACTTTGTTTTTGCATTATTTAAACCAAATTGAACATGTTTCATTATTTATTTGAGGCTAAATTGATTTTTATTGATGTATTATATTAAGTTAAAATAAGTGTTCATTCAGTATTGTTGTAATTGTCACTATTACAAAAAAAAAAAAAAAATGATTATTCAGTATCTGCTTTTTTTGGTCCTCCAATAATCTGTATCGGCGTTAAAATCATAATCGGTCTACCTCTAGGTAGGATAGTCAATTTTACGAGGGTATGTTTAGCAGCATGAGTGAAGGAGGCTTTGTTTGCGAAATAGGAAGCCGATTCAAGATTTCATTTTGGATTGGAGATGCTTAATGTCTGGAAGGAGAGTTTACCGTCTAACCAGACACCTAGGTATTTGTAGTTGTCCACATATCTAAGTCAGAACCATCCAGAGTAGTGATGCTAGTCGGGCGGGAGGGTGTGGGCAGCGATCGGTTGAAAAGCATGCATTTAGTTTTACTAGCATTTAAGAGCAGTTGGAGACCACGGAAGGAGTGTTGTATGGCATTGAAGCTCGTCTGGAGGTTTGTTAACACAGTGTCCAAAGAAGGGCCAGAAGTATACCGAATGGCGTCGTCGCGTAGAGGTGGATCAGAGAATCCCCAGAAGCAAGAGCAACATCATTGATATATACAGAGAAAAGAGTTGGCCCGAGAATTGAACCCTGTGGCACCCCATAGAGACTGCCAGAGGTTCAGACAACAGGCCCTCCGATTTGACACACTGAACTCTATCAAGTAGTTGGTGAACCAGGCGAGGCAGTCATTAGAGAAACCAAGGCTGTGGTGATTGACAGAGTCGAAAGCCTTGGCCAGGTCGATGAAGACGGCTGCACAGTACTGTCTTTTATTGATGGTGGTTATGATATCGTTTAGGACCTTGAGGAAGAGAGGGTCAAGATTGTCTAGCTGAGCTGATTTGTTGGGGTCCAGATTTTGCAGTTCTTTCAGAACATCTGGATTTTGGGTGAAGGAGAAGCGGGGGGGCAGCCAGGTGGAAAGCATGGCCAGCCGTAGAAAAATGCTTATTGAAATTCTTGATTATCGTGGATTTATCGGAGGTGACAGTCTTTCCTAGCCTCAGTGCAGTGGGCAGCTGGGAGGAGGTTTACAGTGTCCCAAAATGTTTTAGATTTTGTGCTACAGGATGCAAATTTCTGTTTGAAAAAGCTAGCCTTTGCTTTCCTAACTGACTGTGTATATTGGTTCTTAACTTCCCTAAAAAGTTGCATATCGCGGGGGCTATTCGATGCTAATGCAGTACGCCACAGGATGTTTTTATGCTGGTTGAAGGCAGTCAGGTCTGGAGTGAACCAAGGGCAATACCTGTTCTTAGTTCTACATTTTTTGAACGGGGCATGATTATTTAAGATGGTGAGGGAAGCACTTTTAAAGAATAACCAGTCATCCTCTACTGACGGGATGAGGTCAATGTCCTTCCAGGATACCCAGGCCAGGTCGATTAGAAAGGCCTGCTCGCTGAAGTGTTTTACGGAGCGTTTGACAGTGAAGAGGGGTGGTCATTTGACCAAGGACCCATTACGGACGCAGGCAATGAGGCAGTGATCGCTGAGATCCTGGTTGAAGACAGCAGAGGTGTATTTAGAGGGCAGGTTGGTCAGGATGATATCTATGAGGGTGCCCATGTTTACAGATTTGGGGTTGTACCTGATAGGTTCCTTGATCATTTGTGTGAGATTGAGGGCATCAAGCTTAGATTGTAGGACGGCCGGAGTGTTAAGCATATCCCAGTTTAGGTCACCTAACAGTACGAACTCGTGTGACTGTCTGGTGGAGAATATAATAATAATAATATGGAGTTACATAGCCTAACACAGAGCAGACAGCATCATGGTAGACATCCTCTGAATATCTGTGCACTCTCCAAAAAAGCCTAGACAATAGCTTGGAGAGCTGCCACAAGTCTCCAGGTCTCAGGCAAGGTTACAGAACCACTGCTGTTACACCTACAATGCAGGTATTGCGTGTCTTCTGAGGGGGAATCCCTCCTTTCTGGTTCCTCCTGTAGTTAGTGCTCTATGTACTCTAGAGATAGAGGTAGACAGACAGTCAATGATCACATATGGATGGATTAACAGTAATTAATTACACTCCACTGAGCATGCTTTCTAGTGCAGGAACAGGCTTAGTCTGGGTCCGAGGAACCATCCCTTAGAAAACAGCAGAGTACATAGAAAATACATACAATCTCTAATCTCCATACCTTCGCTCTCCAGGTTGCCCCATGGTCTGTCCTTGTAACAGTTAGTCTCCACTGCCACAGCAGCATCACTGGAGATTTCAGGTTAGGCTGCAGTGCACAGAGAGAGGCTGGACTTCACACATGGAAACAGCCTGGGTCCAACGCCTGACAGGTAACCTCTTTGGAAACTAGAAACCAAACAAATAGTGACTGTCAGTCAAGTCATCAAGTGCAAAACTTGCAAATACAGTGTACTGTTCAGTACACAAGACAACGAAGCTGATACATTTGCATAGACTATGGTTCTATGTGAAACATATTAAGGGGGTTGCATTGGATGATGTACAGTGAAGATGCAATATGCATACGCAGTACACAAAGTCAGGTACTGGTATGTAGTTCACTATGTTGCTAGCTAAAGCTGTAACTTCACTGTGTTCATTAACCGACCGTAACGTTAGCTCGGTCACTGTTTCGTGATCTGATAATCTGTAACGTATGTGTGCAGCGGAAGTCCTAGCTTTCGCTTATCTGACGCACTATAGAAAATAATTGTCAAATACCTTATTCTGCCTAAAAGTAAAGGATAGACACGGCATAAAATCTTTCAAATGCCTGGTATGGACGCTGCCATTTTGCCTTTCACAACTGAGGGTTGAAAGGTTACAGGTGAAAGAACAAGTAGCGCATTATTTATTGTTGTGCATGGCCAAAGACTCTCCTTTTGGACTTCAATTAATTTATTTTATGAATTTTATTTATTTATTAATTGTATTATTTTTAATTAAACGCAAGGTTTTGATTGTGTCCGCTGGTGTGGCAGTCTACCTGATTTGCATCGCAGCCATTTTGTAGAAATATTATAATTATAATTATTCCCAAATGTGATATTATAACTCAATGCAAGCACCATATTTTGTGAGTTAGCACTGATACTCATTCAACTTTGTTTAGATATGCAACAATAGACTTGGGATGTGAGGTAAATTGAAAAGAGAATTTACAAAACGTGCAGCGTAATCTTTCTGTCCTAATGGACAATGAAGACACAGATAGAACACTCTTTAGTTAATGAAGGTGTTCTACAACAGCGCGTCCACCAAAAACTCAATGTTGTTACCATGAAAAACCCAGAAAATGCATGCTGGAAGACGCGTATGACGTCAAAAACGTCACAGGGTATAAATACCAAGGCCCTCCCCTTCCAGTTCATTCCTGGATTTGTTCTGAGGTGAGTAACGTCGAAAGAAATACTGCAATTTAAAAAAAAAAAATTATAACAAAAACGACTGCGCAATTATTTAATTTAACCATAATCAGAAAGCTATATTTAAGATTCAGGCGTGTATGAACACACGAAGAAAATAAGTGAATATCTTAAATGTGTTTTTCACTGTGTGCTCTTTTTTTTCAGGTATTTTGTCTGAAGAGTGGCCGTCGAGGAATTTGAATACCTAATAAAAAACGTTTTCTTCAATTAATTGACATTTCATTACTAGTTTTGCCTCCAGTTTGTTCGTCGGAATAGCTTTATTTTAGCTGCCACAACCCCGCCCAAACATTGTCAGTAGAATGGCCTGTACTGAAGAACTCAGTGACTTTCAACGTGGCACCGTCATAGGATGCCACCTTTCCAACAAGTCAGTAAGTCAAATTTCTGCACAGCTAGAACTGCCCAGGTCAACTGTGAGTGCTGTTATTGTGGAGTGGAAACGTCTGGGAGCAACAACTGCTGAGCCTCGAAGTGGTAAGCCACACAAGCTCACAGAACGGGACCGGCAAGTGCTGTAGCGTGAAGATAATGTCTGTCCTCTGTTGCAACACACTACAGAGTTCCAAACTGCCTCTGAAAGCAACATCACCACGAATGTTTGTTGGGAGCTTAATGAAATGGGTTTCCATGGCCAACCAGCCTCACACAAGCCTAAGATCACCATGCCAAGCGTCTGCTGGAGTGGTGTAAGCCAGATAGACTTTGAGGACTACAAACAGGTTCTGGAAACACTGGGGGAGACCCTGGTCCACAAGGTCAAAGAGTGACCTACCTACTGCAGAACCAGGGCTCTATTGGCACTATATTCCCTGTACTGTACCATTTCTCACCAGAGCACTATGGGCCCTGGTCAAATGTACTGCACTATGTAGGGAATAGAGTTCCAACAGACCCAGGAGGAAATAGAAATGTAATGCAAAATAACCTACCGCTGAAGCTGGCTATGTCATTAGCTCAGTGCATCTCGATAGTCTAACGTGGCTTTGTTTCCTTGTCTCACCTCACCTATTTGAATAGGCATCATGGCTTAAGTCTCTCCCAAATCAGTTTATTTGAAGAAAGGTGTGGCGAGGAAGTCACGTTAAGAGTATTGAGAATACACCCCTGGTGTACTGCAGTATCCTCTCGGCCTATGAGATGTATACATTTTCTTGAGTCCAATTTGCCACCTTGCCCCCCTCCACACAACTGTATATCTGAAAAGATAGGGTGTGATTTGGAATTCAGAATTTGACTGGACAAGTGGGCATGTCTCACCCAGGTGACAATGGGACAGAAAGAAAGCAATATGCTGAAGTATTTCTATTATAGAGGAAATGGCAATACATTACCAGTGGAACCACACATGTAGAAACCAGGCTCTTATTACCTGGGAATAAACATGTTGACACCTGTATGATTAAGTATTTACTACAGACAAAAAGGAAATTAAATAAATTGATTTTGCAATGTCTTTATTTATTTATTACAATGTCTTTGTTGTACAACTTGTCTCTGAATACAACTGAGCAGATTAGACAGATTTCTCATCAATGGTCCATATGGTAAGTAGCATGTACTGTACATGAGCTGATAATTCACTTATCAGTCATCCTGTTGCCTAGTCACTTTACCTCTCCCAATATATATAAATAAATACACACACATCTCCGAGTGGCACAGCGGTCTAAGGCACTGCATTTCAGTGCTAGAGGTGTCACTACAGACCCTGGTTCGATTCCAAGCTGTATTACAACTAGCCGTGATTGGGAGTCCCATAGGGCAACGCACAATTGGTCCAGCGTGGTTAGGGGTTTTCCGGGGTAGGCTGTCATTGTTAATAAACATTTGTTCTTAACTGACTTGTCTAATTAAGGGTTAAATAAAAAATATCTTCAATTACCTTGTACCTCTGCATATTGACTCGGTACTGGTACCCCGTGGATATAGCAAAGTTATTGTTACAGTTATTCCTTGTTATTTTTCTGCATTGTTGGGAAGGGGCCCGTAAGTAAGCATGTCACTGTTTGTCTACCTATTGTCTGCGAAGCATGTGAGGAACATTAATTGGATTTTAAGTTGTAGCCTGTGAGAAGAGGCTGGAATTAATCAGTGATGCTTTATCAAAATTGCAACTGCTACCCTCCCACACTCCCAAAAGCAATTAAAAAAACCTATGTTGCCATGAAAACAAACAAATAAAACACAATATTCTTGTTTTAAATCTGCAATATGTGATTTTGGGCTACCTGACCAAATACACATAGAAGTGTTATATAGATCTGTTGTCTCATTGAAAGCAAGTCCAAGAAGTGGTAGTTCTGTTCTACGTGCGATATTTCTGTGCTTAAGATTCATTTTTGTATCTTTTACTTTCATTTTTGTACACCAGCTTCAAACAGCTGAAAATCCAATATTTTTGGTTAAGGAAAATATATTTCACAGCAGTTGTTTAATCACAAACTGAAATTAGACGAACTATTAGAATTTTAGCAACCAGGAAATGGCAGTACTTTTATGCATAGGGCTCTACTACTTCCAGAAAGCCGAAATAAAAAAATAATTTCACCATGATTCCTCTGATATGCCCTAGTCTATGTCAAATAGGTATTGTGGGTCTTCTAGACCACCTATACTAAGGGGTCATGGAGGGGTCGAGCCAACTGCGTCATGGGAGTTGGAATAGTCCCCCCCTGAGAAGTCCACAGCGATCGGCTGAAGAGCATGCATTTAGTTTTACTTGCATTTAAGAGCAGTTGGAGGCCACGGAAGGAGAGTTGTATGGCATTGAAGCTTGATTGGAGGTTTGTTAACACAGTGTCCAAAGAAGGACCAGATGTATACAGAATGGTGTCGTCTGCGTAGCGGTGGATCAGAGAATCACCAGAAGCAAGAGCAACATCATTGATATATACAGAGAAAAGAGTCGGCCTGAGAATTGAACCCTGTGGCACCCCCATAGAGACTGTAAGAGGTTCGGACAACAGGCCCTCCGATTTGACACACTGAACTCTATCTGTGAAGTAGTTGGTGAACCAGGCGAGGCAGTCATTTGAGAAACCAAGGCTGTTGAGTCTGCCGATAAGAATGCGGTGATTCGAAAGCCTTGGCCAGGTCAATGAAGACTGCTGCACAGTATTGTCTTTTATCGATGGCGGTTATGATATCGTTTAGGACCTTGAGTGTGGCTGAGGTTCACCCATGACCAGCTCGGAAACCAGATTGCATAGCGGAGAAGGTACGGTGGGATTGGAAATGGTCGGGGATCTGTTAACTTGGCTTTCGAAGACTTTAGAAAGGCAGGGTAGGATAGATATGTTTGTACTGCTCCAGCGTCACAGAAGCTGAACTTAACCTGGTCTCTAGCAACGGCAATCGCCTGATTGAGTTACTTTTTCTGTTTCTGACACTCCTGGATACAAATGTAGAATAACAATATAAAATGTGCCACTTTGGTTAGCTCAAACCTCACAAAAAGTGAGATTCTTGGCTGTGTCAACTGTGTAAATTAATTTAATCAAAGACAACTTATTTCGATGAAACCAGCAAGCTTTTTTCTTTTATATATATATATTTTTTACCTTTATTTAACTAGGCAAGTCAGTAAAGAACAAATTGTTATTTTCAATGGCGGGGGCAGAACGACAGATTTTCACCTTGTCAGCTCGGGGTTTCGATCTTGCAACCTTTCGGTTACAAGTCCAACGCAAAATGTAGATAACACCTGCTGAAATCATCACGGTTGATTCAGATTCATTCATAGAATTGTTTTCACATGACATAAATTGAACACAAACATTGCCTTCGGAAAGCATTCAGACCCCTTGACATTTTCCAAATTTTGTTCGGTTACAGCCTTATTCTAAAATGGACTATTTTTTTTTTTTTTCTTCATCAATCTACACACAATCAACACCCAATATCGACAAAGCAAAAACATGTTTGGGGAAATTTTTGCAAATGTATTTAAAAGAATATCACATTTACATAACTATTCAGACCCTTTACTCTGTACTTTGTTAAAGCACCTTTGACTGCGATTACAGCCTAGAGTCTTCTTGGGTACGGTGCTACAAGATTGGCACACCTGTATTTGGCGAGTCTTTCCCATTCTTCTCTGCAGATCCTCTCAAGCTCTGTCAGGTTGGATGGGAGCGTCGTTGCACAGCTATTTTCAGGTCTCTCCAGAGATGTTCGATCAGGTTTAAATCCGGGCTCTGACTGGGCCACTCAAGGACATTCAGAGACTTGTCCAGAAGCCACTCCTGCGTTGTCTTGGCTGTGTGCTTAGGGTCGTAGTCCTGTTGGAAGGTGAAACTTCACCCCAGTCTGAGGTCCTGAGCGCTCTGGAGCAGGTTTTCATTAAGGATCTCTCTGTACTTTGCGCCGTTCATCTTTGCCTCGATCCTGAATAGTCTCCTTGTCCCCGCTGCCGAAAAACATACCCACAACATGATGCTGCCCCCACCATGCTTCACTGTAGGGATGGTGCCAGGTTTCCTCCAGATGTGATGCTTGGCATTCAGGCCAAAGAGTTCAATCTTGGTATATGGACTGATAAACTGTTGCAGCAGCTTCACATTTTGCAGAAAGACAATGGTCCATTGCTTACCAAACATAACATTGAATAGCTTGTTAAAATCAACCTCACAAAATCAAAGGAAATACCATCTAATTTTCCATCTCTCATAATGATTGTGTGTGTGTGTGTGTACATTCCATAAGTCAATGTGAGAGACCAAACCTGATAGTGGATGATGACGTTGGGGTCTCGGCAAATTGGATGGGGGTTCCCAAATATCTTGTCTCATCTCTGATCAAAACAAAACAGAAATAGTGATTAGAGGTTGCAGTCACGTCTGTCTGAGAATATAATAACAATAATAATAATAATATGGCGTTACATAGCCTAATACAAAGCAGACCGCATCATGGTAGACATCCTCTGATCATCTGTGCACTCCCCAAAGCCTAAACAATAGCTCAGAGAGTATCCAGGTTTCAGGCAAGATTACAGAACCATCTCTGTTACACTTACAATGTAGGTTGTGTGTGTCTTCTGAAGGGGGGATCCCTCCTTTGTGGTTCCTCCTGTAGTCAGACCACACTGGACTTGTCCATAGCGCTCTATGTACTCTAGTGATAGGAGAGGTAGTCAATGGTCACAGATATGGATGGATTAACAGTATTTAAATTACACTCCATTGAGCATGCTTTTTAGTGCAGGAACCAGGAGTAGGCTTAATCTGGTTCCGAGGAACCATCCCTTAGAAAATACAGCAGAGTGCACAGAGAAGAAATTCAAACTCTAATCTCCATACCTTTGCTCTGTCGGTGGCAAGAGCCTCCACTGCATCACTGGGGGTATCAGGCTGCAGTGCACCGACAGGCTGGACTGCACACCTGGAAACACAGTGACTGTCAGTTTTTTTTTTTTTTTACCTAACCTTAATTTAACTCTGCCAGTCAAGTGTGAAATTTGCAAATACAGTGTACTGTACACAAGACAATGATGCTGATACATTTTCATAGACTGGTTCTATGTGAAACATATTACTGGGGTTGCATTGGATGATGTACAGTGAAGATAAAATATGCACAATGTATAAAGTAAGGTACTGGTATGTATTTAGGTATGTTGCTAGCTAGCTAACTCTGTAACTTCCGCTAGCTGTAGCTGGCTAGTGTTTAACGCGTTACTTTAGCTCGGTCACTGTTTCGTGATGTGTGTGTGCAGCAGACGTCCAAGCTTTTGCTTATCTGATGTACTATAGACAATAATTGTCAAATACCAGATTCTGCAGAATATTCTGTAAAGTAAAGCGGACACACGGCATAAAATCCTTTCAATACTTGGTATGGACGCTGCCATTTTGCCTTTGACAACTAAGGGTTGAAAGGTTACAGGTGAAAGGGCAAGTAGCACATTTATTTTTGTGCATGGTCAAAGACTTTCCATTTGGACTCCAATTCATTTATCTTATGAATTTTAGTTAATTATTCATTTAATCATTTGAAATTAAACGGCAAGGTGTTGATAGTGTCCGAGGGTGTGGCAGGCAGCATGCTCGAGTGCATCGCAGCCATTTTGTAAAAATATTACAATCGAATTTATACCCAAATGTGATATTATGACTCAATACAAGCAACATATTTTGTGAGTTAGCACTGGTACTCATTACAATTTGTTTAGATAAGCAACAATAGACTTGGGATGTGAGGTAAATTGAAAAGAGAATGTACAAAACGTGCAGCGCCATCTTTCTATCCTTGAAGGCACATACAGAAAACACTGATGAAGGTCGTTCTACAACAGCTCGTCACCAAAACTCCATTTTGTTACCATGAAAAACCCATAAAGTGCATGCGCGAAAACGCATATGACGTCAAAAACGTCACAGGGTATAAATACCAAGCCCCTCCCCTTCCAGTTCATTCCTGGATTTGTTCTGAGGTGAGTAACGTCGAAAGAAATACTGCTAGTTTTGGAACAAAAACGACTGCGCAATTATTTATTTTAATCATATTCCATCATAACATAGCTATTTTAAGATTAAGGTGTGTATGAACACACGAAGAAAACAAGTGAATGTATCTTAAATGTATTTTTCGTTTTGTTTGCTCTTTTTTTCCCCTTCAGGTATTTTGAAGGAAGAGTGGCCGTCGAGGACTTTGAACATTTATTCAAAAAAAAACAGTTTTTTTTCTTCAAGTAATGGACATTTGATTACTATTTTTGCCTCCAGTTTGTTCCAGAGGGAAAAGCTAGTTTTTAGCTGCCACAACCCCGCCCATAAACCAGTTTGTTCCAGCCATAGATTGTTAACGTTATAAAAACATGACGGTTAACGATATAAAACTGATGTAACAAGAGATCTGTTGCTGTAAAGCACAATATACAGTAGTAATATAGCTACTCGAGACGCTGAAGTATTTATAGTAAGTGTTTATTTTCAAAGCAATCTGAACCTAAATTCACGAAATTATTAATTGTTTAGTCGTAGATTAAATGTCAAGTGTGCTAGTTGTTCTCCGTACGTGGTTAGCTGTTTTTTTGTAGTTCAAATGCAGCGAAGGCTAACGATAGTTTATGAGCTCACACAGGAAAGTGCAGAGTGGAAACGCTCCGGTTCTTTGTGTGTGAGACTGATACAAATCAACTAACACATGTTTTAAGTTAATCATAAGCAATCTACTCATAAAGATTGCCGTAGGAAATATTTTTTTGCCTATGAATCTGGATGTTTTTTTTAAATCTAAATAGGGGAGAGATCCTTGGAATTTACACCTACCGCAATCTATACATAAAGATTGCTTAGATTGAAGATTACGGACTTTTGGTAGTTTGCGACAACGTTGTATCGTCGATCTGGTTAGAGCAGGAAATACATTCCTACATTCCCCAGGTGTACGATATGTATACGGCAATCTAAGGATAAAGATTGCCTTATTGAAATGCGCAAGGGAGGGAAACGTCCATTCGAAATATTACAAAAGGCAGAACGGTGGTGTCGGAATTACATCAAAATGGCGGGCTTGTTGTCGTTTGTCCTTGCAGAACATGCAGCCATAATGGCTACTGTGTTTATATGGAGCGACAGTCATGTGTTTGGCTTCCCAGAATAGTGGAACGACTTTCTTCTCGCGATGTCCTTATCGCATGTTACAGCTATAGATACCTTCTCGTTTTTTGTCAATTGTAAATTATTCTCCGGCCGTGCAAATGTGATAGTATGCTAGCTGTGTTGTGTCCGGGTTAGCTGGCATACATTGTTCTTTATGTTCTCGAGGCTGTTGCAGCCACGAAGCAGTTAACAAAAGAGGGCAGGGCCTAGATGGATTGTCTGTATAACGGGTTAGTTTTTCCCCTTTTACGGCGAACTCCCCTAGCCTGAACTCGGTCATTGAACGGGATCTTTATTCTGGTGGTATGGTAGGGCGTGCATTGCAATGACATACCATTTGTCATAAAGGGCTCCCAGCTGCGTGATATTTAATTATATAACCGTGGTGCGTTTGTAAGGCATATACAGTTTCAGTAATTTGATTATCTACAGGCTTTCCCTCCATTATTTTCTATTTGTGACAAGTCATTTATTTTAGGATATCTGATTGGCATAGGCTACAAACAGCAGTAACATTGACCCCATAGGACAAAAGTGTTTATTTTATATAATAATGATTGTCAACCAGGGTTAAAACTAAACTACTAAAATATTATGTCAACAAAAATTGCTTGCTATTTATTGGCAGGGGTTTCAGCGAGTGTGACAAGTATTTGTTACGTTGTAGCTAAATGATAACATGTGATATCCCCTTTTCAACTGCATTGCTATATATTTGAGTAAATACAGCAAAGCAATTGTGTGTGTGTGTGTATGAATATTAATTTACTTGACTTCTCCCCCATTGAATTATTCTTTACTAGGCTGTCTTATCAATAACTTCATTCTGTTGACTGTGTGCGTGTGTAACAGTTGTGACATTTTCAGGAGTTGTGTGTTATTTCCCGTGTTGTGGAGTTCTGAGACTATATAAAACTTCTACAGTTAATCGGGTAAGACCAAACTGATTTCCTCACATGGCATTTCAAAATGAAATACTTGGATATTATCCAAGCAATACCTGGATACAGTAATTCAAAGTAAATAATGAATAGTCATAACCATATTATAATGACTTAAAATATTAACATGATAAGGGTTCAGTTATGCACTGAACAATGAGGAAAATGCATGCAGAAGTCCCGCCCCTGCTGTTAGTGTTATGATTATGCATAGTTTGGGTTTGAGCAAGGCTAAGTAAAAATTCTATTCCTATTTTACTGTATTGGTTTAATAGGTTAGTGGAGATTTGACTTATTTTTTTATACGTAAAGGATCCATCTATAGTCACTGGATTCTCAACTGAGGTCGGTCTACCAGTGTTCTCTTTTTATATGGCACAGTAATATGACGTCGGTATTTTCTGTTAACTATTCTTGTTTTAACCACCCACCTGTACTTGAGCCAATCTCCTGCTCAGCTTAAGTATACATTTCAAATATATTCATAGCCAAATTAAATTACTTTCTTTTGGTGAATTTGACATTTTTAAATATATTTGTATACATTTGCTTTGATACATGTATTCATTAATTAGTACATTGAAATGTGTGGATTTCTTTTGTCTACATTTGCATGGAGGTGTAGTGCTTGTACATTTGATACAATTTGTAATTCCTTGTACTAAGCTATAGGTGGCAGTAAATGCTAAAACATTCATCCACTGCTCCATGGGGCAGACCATTGAACCAAGGGGGTTGTCATTGGTTATGCTTCAGATGAAACATTCCCTTTATTTTAATGTTAATCATAGGCAATTAACATAGTCCTGTACACTTTAAGGGATGTATGTGCGAGGTCAACCACTTACAAAACCAATACTTACAATATCAATTCAAATAACTTCAATATTACTTTCAAAATAATTATTTATACTTACAAACACACACAAAAGTTAAATATGTTCCTTAGATAACTGAAATTAATAGTACTATGCATTTCTTAGAATAGGCTTCTTCTGCGCTCTGTTCAACCAACTGTATTCCTTGGAGTTCCCGTGCTACCTGAGACTACTGGTAAAGTGACTGCACCCTTCTCTATCAGTGAAGGAGCTGGTCAGTCATTCCAACTACCAGTTTAGTGCACCGCAAGCCTGAAACAATACCTGTAGACTTTCAGTTTGAGGGCCTTCCTTGTGTGTGCTTCAGTGTTTAGCTTCCAATATGTGTCTTATTAGTAAAGGGGGAAGCTACTCATGGTATTTTCCACCCACCCACACAACGTAGACTAGCATCGTCTGTTACCAGAACATCATCAGTAACATATTCTAGCTTCTACAGCTCTCGTCACCATTGACATTCAATAGGTAATTTCTCTGAGACTAGAACAGTACAAATGGCAGGTTGACAAGGCTGCTCCTCAGCCCAATGACTCATTTCCCCTCCACTGTAGGTTTACTGGTTGTTTCCTCATATCCAAGCCTAATCACTCATCTGTTTTTAATTTGCACTTACCATGAACTTGTTTATGTTGTACATATTATGAAGGCAATCATGAGTGGAAGGTTTTGTTGAAACTTATTTTGTAATGTTTTAATAATCTGAATAAAGCATAGCTACTTGAATGTATTGCGCCGGCCTTGGGGGAAGTCCACATGAACCTATTCTAAACTACAGCCCAACCTGTCATTTTCCCATAATGTCTGGTGTTGAACTGACTCCTTGCACATTTTCTCTCTCTCTGTTCTATTGAATTACTGACATAGAGAAAATGAACTAGCAGCATGGCCTATAAGCAGTCTTTGTATTAGCTTCTACCCTGCTGTCTTAGGGGAATCCTCCCGGAGCTGCTGGGAGAACAGGGACAGTAGGCCCTGTCAGTCATTACCTCTTCTCCCTCGGCTTTGGGAATAACCCCACAGAACAGACCAATCTATCCCTCCGGAGAAAATGAATTGCACATTTTTTTTAAAGAATGAGGCAACACATCAGTGAGTCATGGTGTTCACTAGTGCATAATTTGGAATGCGAAGGCAGCACCTTGGCTGGGGGGTTAGTTGGGACTGTCACTGCCCCCCTTTTCCTTGTTTTCACAGATTTCAGTGTAGCTGAAGATCTAGCAATGTGGGTATTTTTGACGTAGACCTCGGCCCACTGTGATGTTGCTCTCGGCTTTGTAGCTAGAAGGAAACAGTACAAACTGCAGTATGGATTTCAGCCTTGGTCGGTCGTGTGGTAGAGTGAAGTTTGGAGATGTCTTATGGTTTAGTACCTAGGTTGAATCGTCTGTAAGCCGTTACTTTTTGCAGGATTTAGAGATGAACGGATGGTGTCAGTTCCAAGGATCCCTCCCAAAACAAAGTCAAATCTGACATGCCTGGATGCAGTTCAGTGCAAACATCACTTTAGCAGCACATTGAAAAATAATATAACAATAACTGTTTAGTAAGCACCAGAGTTATACGATTTGATGATATCCTGTAAAGTATGTTTGTCTCTTCCTCTCTGAGAAGAGATGGCAGTGGGCCCAGTGGACCCCAGGGAGGTCCTAAAGGGAGTAGAGAACCTGCTGGGGAAAGATGGAGAGCTCCGCAGCCTGGAGGGTGTCCCCAAAGTTTTCAGGTAATTAACATACTGCCATTTTTTTTTACTTTTATGATGTGCTTTTGAACTTGTATAACATTTTTCCAGCTTTTAATGTTTAGTGTTTTTCATGAATTATTTTGACATTATTTTGAGTTGCCAGTGTAGACCGTAATGGTAGCATTCTTGTTCTGACCATTGGTTTTCTTGGTCTTTTCTCCACAGTCTCATGAAGGGCTCTCACAAGATGGTGAGCAGGTGTATGTACCTGAATATCCTACTGCAGACCAAGTCCCATGACATTCTCAACCGGTAAGATCTACTCCCATTTTATGTCATCTATTGTTTAGTAACTTGTTTAGTAACTTCACTAGGGAGTTTTCTGCCACTGTGCTACTGCTTGTTCTTTGGGGGGTTGGGGGTCTAGGCCAGATTACTGTAAAGCGCTTTGAAAATGGGCCATTTAGATTCAATTTGATTGACTCTTCCATCCAGGTTTATTCGAGTGGGAGGCTACAAGCTGCTGAACGCGTGGCTGACCTACTCCAAATCTAGCAACAACACCCCCCTGTTACAGCTCATCCTGCTAACGCTGCAGAAACTGCCCCTCACTGTAGACCACCTGAAACAGAACAACACTGCCAAGCTCGTCAAGCAGCTCAGCAAGACTGGAGAGACTGAGGGTATGTTTTTAAACAACTTTCATTTCTCTTGCGTGCCACCCTCTTCAATACACTGAGCTGACTAAATAGACCTCTATGAGGAAATAGTTTAGCATTTTATTTGTAACTCACTTTCTCACAAACCAAAAGTTCATGATACAGTTCCTAGTGGTGGTATCTATGCAGTAGATGTACATTTTTTTTTATGATCGTGTCTGAGGTTGATTTGCAACTAATGTTGTCTCTGTCTCTCAGAGCTGAGGAAGCTGTCTGCTGGGCTGGTGGATGGCTGGATGGCTACCATCCGTTCCCAGAGTGTCTCCGCCACCTCTCCTGCAGGTAACGACTACTCTCCTATCCCTCGTTCCCTCATTTTCACTTTCTTCCTCTCGTTAACTCTCCGCTCCCCTGTAATCTCAGTTTACATAACACCCTCTTTCTCTCTCTTAGATAAGAAACGGAAGAAGGAGGAGGGGAAAGTGCCAGTCCGAGAGGTGAAGGCGGCTGATGGAGGGAAGGCAGCGGAGGAGGAGAGGAAGAGGGAGAAGCCCAAAGCTCACGCTCCCAGCCATGCTAAGATCCGCTCCATAGGTAGACTACGCTCCCTTCACCGCCATCTTGTCAAACTACACGCACACCCTGTCCTCAGTTTATCACAAAGTTTCATTTACAAAATATGATTCTGTGTATAAGGTTGTCCTTCGATAAAAGACAGGCAACAGCAATATGCAAATGAAGAAGTAATTGTGTTTCTGGCTGTAGGGATGAAGCTCCTGCTGTTGCAAAAGTGCTGGATGTTGGACTATATAATATCCTGATCTGACCCTGTCCTGTTTGTTGTTGTCCAGGCCTGGAGATGGATGCTCCCTCCCCTGTCCCAGTCAAGAAGCCCCCCGTGGCCCTCCAGCTGGGAGACAAGTACAATATCAAACCATCCCAAGTCCTCAAGAGACCCAGGTAACCTACACTTCAGACAGTAATAACAGCTTTGTTCATATTGTGTATAGTCATCGTCCTTCTGCGTTTTACCAGGCAATAACAGGATACAAAAATTGCCTAACCACAACATAAAACACTGCTCAGTGCTTCCCCCTAGGTGGTTAATGAGAGTATTGACCAAACCTGTCTTTGCCATTTGTAATGAATATATTGGAACTATTACTCACTGAACCTCTCCCATGTATCTCTCTCTACCAGTTTGGGTCCTATATGGAGTCAAATTTAACATGTTTCTCTTGTCTTTCTCTCTACCAGTTTTGGTCCTCTGGACCCTCCCCCTGTGGAGAAGAAGTATAAACCCCTCAACACCACTCCTAACCACACCAAGGAGATCAAGGTGAAGATCATCCCGGCACAACGTAAGACCTCAACAGAAATCGGTATGTACTTATGGACCCCTTTACTGCATGTACAGTAGTAGATTAGACCTAACCCCTCAACATGGAGAAGATTAGACCTAACCCCTCAACATGGAGAAGATTAGACCTAACCCCTCAACATGGAGAAGATTAGACCTAACCCCTCAACATGGAGAAGATTAGACCTAACCCCTCAACATGGAGAAGATTAGACCTAACCCCTCAACATGGAGAAGATTAGACCTAACCCCTCAACATGGAGAAGATTAGACCTAACCCCTCAACATGGAGAAGATTAGACCTAACCCCTCAACATGGAGAAGATTAGACCTAACCCCTCAACATGGAGAAGATTAGACCTAACCCCTCAACATGGAGAAGACTAGACCTAACCTCTCAACATGGAGAAGATTAGACCTAACCCCTCAACATGGAGAAGATTAGACCTAACCCCTCAACATGGAGAAGATTAGACCTAACCCCTCAACATGGAGAAGATTAGACCTAACCCCTCAACATGGAGAAGATTAGACCTAACCCCTCAACATGGAGAAGATTAGACCTAACCCCTCAACATGGAGAAGATTAGACCTAACCCCTCAACATGGAGAAGATTAGACCTAACCCCTCAACATGGAGAAGATTAGACCTAACCCCTCAACATGGAGAAGACTAGACCTAACCTCTCAACATGGAGAAGATTAGACCTAACCCCTCAACATGGAGAATATATCAGGGTTGAGGTCAATTTCTTTTCAATTCAGGGAGTTACGTGAAATTCCAAGTATCCTAAGTACTTGTCTATGAGAACTTTTTGGAATTTGTTTACTTCCTGAGTTGACTGGATTGAAATTGAATAGACCTCCTCAACCCTGGTAGATACCCACACACTGCTATAAATGTTCCACTACTGGAAGGTCTTCAAGACTGAAACATTGCAGTAAACTAAGAGAGCATACAAACTGTTTCAGAGCATGAACACACATTTGTTTCTTTCACATGACATGTTGTTTTGCACCCAGCCCTGAGAAAATAGTGTGATGTGTGTAGTACACACTTTGAAACCCATCTCCCCCTCAACAAAACCTGCAGTATTTTGACTGTTAGTGACATGACTAAGGTACCCTACTCTCTCTGCAGCCCTTGAGGGTACAGGCTTCCTGGATGCCCTAAACTCCGCCCCTGTTTCTCTCATCAAGATCAAGAAGAAGAAAGGAAGGGAAGGGAGAGACCCCAAAGCTGTCTCTCCCACGTCAAACAAGGTAAACACATAACTTCCTGAGCAGACAGACCGCACAGACTACTCTCTCTGCTATTCTGACTCTACACCTGAATCTATGGGAAGGCCGTGCAAATGGAATTGAGTATTCACCCGTCTCTCTCTCTTTACATCCCTCCTCCTCTCAGCCGTGTCCATTTGAGGGTAAACCTCACTATCCTTCACCTCAGGGTGGCACCAAGCCCTCGTCCCCAGAGACCCAGGTGGCCTCCACCACCCCTCCCCACGAGGTCCCAGTAGACCTGGAGCAACCCGGGACGCCCGTGCCCGCCGACGACCCAGAGGCCATGGACACGGGCAGCGAGAAGCCCAGCGCCCTGGCTGAACCCCGCGGCGAAGAGGAGGGTCAGCTGACCAAGAAGGGCAAGAAGAAGAAGAGCGTGCGCTGGGCCGAGGAGGAGCAGCTCACACAGTACTTCTACTTCGACCTGGACGAGACCGAGAGAGGTGAGAGAACAAAAACTAACGGTAACTTCAATTCAATTTTTTCGGTCGGTGTTGTGTGTAATTGCACGTTAAACTGTGGTTGTATAGTCAAACTAGATAGCAAACAGCCCAATAAAGACATGCTCAACACTTTACATTTGACTTTTCTGTTAAATTTAGTCTTTTGGCAGGGACGTGACCCCTCCCCCCCCTGCTTTCCTGTCATTTATCTTCGAAAAATACCTATTCCCCTGTCAAAATCCAGCTTTTTCTGCTTTTCTATCTTGTCGTGATCACATCCCTGTTGTGTGCCATGGCTAACCTTCTCATTCTGCACCTCTCTCCTTCCTCCTGTTCCCTCTATCCCCCTCTCCAGTCAACGTCAACAAGGTCAAGGACTTTGGCGAAGCGGCGAAGCGAGAGATGATGATGGACCGCCACACGTTTGAGATGGCGAGGCGCCTGTCCCATGACTCCATGGAGGAGCGCGTCCCCTGGAGCCCCCCGAGGCCCCTGGCCCTCACCGGCCCCCTGGTCAACGCTGGTGCCAATAGCACAGAGAGACTCACACAGAGGGACCGCGAGACGGGCATCCTGCAGGAGATCTTCCTCACCAAGGAGAGGTACGGATTCACACAGACCTTAAAATATGGATCTCTATAGCCTAGTGGGTTACCAGGTGCTCAAAATGCCTCACATTCTATTGCGGAAACTCACCTCCTGTTTCTTCTCCTCAGTGTTCCTGACAGCCCCCATGAACCAGAGCCTGAGGCCTACGAACCCATGCCTCCACGCCTTATACCCCTGGACGAGGTGGGATATACCCTTTTCTGTCAATCACTTTGGTGCCGTTTGAAAGATGTGTTCAACTAAAATGAATGCACAACCAAACGTTTTGAACATAAAATAGGAAACATTACAAGTGTTATCCGTTTTGAATCTGAAAAAAGTTCTAAAGTCCTGTAATACATAAAGATAACGCTCAATGCTCCAAACATCCTGTCCAGTGAACTAACTCCCTCTCTTCTCCAGGACTCGACCATGGTGGATGACAGCTACATGGAGCCCATGGACACGTCGTCCCAGCCTGGCTCTGGCGTGGGCCCCGGGGGAGTGGAGGGCTCCAAGCTGCCCCCCGTCCTCGCCAACCTCATGGGCAACCTGGGGGCCAACAACCTTTTGAGTAACCTAGGCAACATTGCCCAGGGCACGCCTGGTGCCCCTGCTAACCCCTCCGTCAACGTACAGGAGTTACTCACCTCCATCATGGTAAGTGATATAGCATGAACTAATCCTGTTTTTGTAACCCTGCCATTATGTAATCTCATTGAGAAACTTTATGATTGGAGGATTACAAGTATTAATGTGTTTACCGTAACTGTTATAAAACACCTTCTGGTACCCCCGGAAAAGCCCTGTAACCAGTGTATCTGTGATGTTTATTTTAGTCTGTCATGATTTGGCTTAACCCCTCCCTCCCTCCCCTGTAGGGAGCTAGTGGTGGCCAGTCTACTGAGGACCTGATCAAGCAGCCAGACTTCTCTGAGAAGATCAAACAGCTGCTGGGCTCTCTACAGCAGACCCAGAACCAGGGCCCCCCCACTGGACCCCCGCCCGGAGGTACACACAAACCTTTACAACACACACACATAAGCACACACAAACCCCCTACACAACACACTATTGATCATAGTCTGTTGCTGGAAAAAGGTATGTGTTATGGCTTTACACACCCTGCTATATTGTGGATAAAGCGTTACCTGTCTAACAGAACACGGAGGGTGTTCTTTAATGGAAGCCTCTCCAACAAAATCCAGGCACAGTCAGGAATTCCCCAGGGCAGCTGTCTAGGCCCCTTTCTTTCAATCTTTACTAACGACATTTGAGTAAAGGCAGTGTATCTGTTTGCGGATGACTCAACACTATACACCTCAGCTACTACAGCGACTGAAATGACTGCATCAACGAGCTGCAGTTAGTTTCAGAATGGGTGGCAAGGAATAAGTTTAAATATTTTAAACCAAAAGCATTGTATTTGGGACAAATCATTTACTAAACATCAACTAAATCTTGTAATGAATAATGTGGTCATTGAGCAAGTTGAGGAGACAACTGCTTGGTGTAACACTAGATTGTAAACTGTCATGGTCAAAATATATTGATACAACAGTAGCTAGGATGGGGAGAAGTCTGTCTAAAATAAAGCGTTGCTCTGCCTTCTTAACAACACTATCAACAAGACAGGTCCTACAGGCCCTAGTTTTGTCGCACCTGGACTACTGTTACGTGTGGTCAGGTGCCACAAATAGAGACTTGCAATTGGCTCAGAACAGGGAAGCGCGGCTGGCCCTTGGATGTACACAGAGAGCTAACATTAATCATATGCATGTAAGTCTCTTGTGGCTAAAAGTGGAGGAGAGATTGACTTCATCACTACTTTTATTTATGAGAGGTATTGACATGTTGAATGCACCGAGCTGTCTATCTAAACTACTGGCGCACAGCTCAGACATCCATGCATACCCCACAAAACATCCCACAAGAGGTCTCGTCACAGTCCAGAACAGACTACGGGAGGCGCACAGTACTACATAGTCATGACTACATGAAACTCTTTTCCACGTCAAGTAACTCACGCCAGTAGTAAAATGAGATGTAAAAAGCAGATAAAAAATACACCTTTTGGAACAGCAGGGACTGTGAAGCAACACAAACACAGGCACAGACACATGCATACACACACACACACAATAACAAACGGACTATACACACATACACATTGATTTTGTGTTGTAGATATGCCTGATGGTACACACTTAATACGTTGTGAAATCTGTTGTGAATGTACTGTAATGTATAACTGCCTTAATTGTCCTGGACCCCAGGAATAGTAGCTGCTGCCTTGACAACAGCTAATAGGGATCCATAATAAATACACACCTTCCTCTCTCTAGTTCTAACACAAGCCAAATATTCTTACATTTCCTCCTACTCTTAACTGTATATCATGATATGCATACTAGAATGGTTGTTAAAGTATGTCTTTCCTCCACAGTGAGCCAGGGCCTGTTGGGCCACGGTCCAGGCATGAACAACATGCCCAACATGGGCATGCCCATGAACGGAGTTGGGTACCCTCCTGCAGGCAAGCCCCTGGGCCCTGGAGGCCCCCACTATAACCATCCTCCGCCCCCACACAACCATGGACCCCCTGGCTTCAACGCCAACCCCCGCATGATGGGCCCCCCGCCACCCCAGGGCCACGGAGGAGACAACAGCAACTACTGGGGGGACGACTCAATGAGGGGGGGCCCACACCGGGGCGGAGGGGGCCACTTCCACCGAGGGGGCCGAGGGAGAGGAGGGGAACAGGTGGGCTTCAGAGGGAGAGGACGAGGGGGGCCTAGAGGAGGACACAACATGGGAGGTGAGTTGACTTAGAAAGGGAATGTTCCTTCTACAAATGTTATTTATTTTAGACATATAGGGCCAGTCTGAAACACCACCCTGTGTTGCCCATGTAGGACTCTGCCCCACTATCGTGCAATAAAAGTAAAGACGAAGTTGATTTCCGTTTGCCATCTTCTAGCCTTGATGCAGTCAGTACAGACGTTTGGTTTGCCTGGCTAGTTTACTAACTCTGTTCTTTTCTCTCTCCTCTCAGACATGTCCAAGAGGCCAGTGTGTCGCCACTTCATGATGAAAGGAAACTGCCGTTACGAGAGCAACTGTGCTTTCTACCACCCTGGCGTCAACGGTCCTCCCCTGCCCCCCAACCACCCTGCCCACAACCAGTACAATGACCACGGACCCCAACACGGGCACTAGACCACCAACACACCTCGAACACAAATACATGACAATACCCTGATACTACCACTAGGTGGCAGAACTCCGAATTCATGAGCTGCTGGTTTAGTTTCACCACTGGAACAGAGAGACAGACAGCCCACCAGGCTAGAAAGAGAGTCGAATGTGACCATCAATGTGAGAGACAGACAAGGCTGTGTCCTGCAGCCTTAACAGCTGCTCTGGTCTGGTAATCTCAATGTGATTTTTCTGCAGGTCTGTTGAAGAAGCAGTTCCACTACTGTTCTCCTACTGTGTGACTGAGACTTTGATTTGAAGGCTCACCAGTAGCAGAGGAAGACACTGAATATAGAGGGCAGAATCAGACATTTATCTACTACTTTCTCTTCCTCTCTCCCCACACCAACACAATATGTCCCCCCAAGAAATTCTCGACTTCCTACGTCCATTTTTGTTTGCCCTGCTCGCTCATACTCCCTTGATCAGGGACAGAGGACATGGCTTGTACACCAGAATACACAGACGCTCATGCCCTGGCTTTGTAAAAGTATAGGTACTGCTATAGCTTTGAGATGATCATTTAGTAGGTTTGTTTAAATGTTTTATTGTGATCATTTTTAACACAGTTGCTTCAGGTTGATGAAGATGTACAGTAACCAGACACTATGACCACTATGACTTATGGTTGCGGTCTGTCACTTTCCCATATAGCCTATCAGCCAGCCTTGTCTAATGCACTTGTCTCTACATCTTTGTCTGCTACTTCAATCAGCACTGAGCTAAGAGGTCAGCAATGAAGATGGCAAATCAATAGAAACATCTCCAGGATCTCCCCAGTATTGAGTTGGACTTCTTGAAGCTAAATTACTCTAACATCATTCTGTTCTGTAGTTGTGTAGCGTCACTCCTGACCTGGCTGTGTCTATTGGACCATGTTCCCCTGACAGACAGGATCTTTAGCTAACCGTCAGCTCCAGAATGAGTCTAAGCCCCACCCTCCCTCCTGAATGACAATGTAGCGCTGTGGTCCTCTGAGTTTTCAAACTGTAGTCAAAAAGACGTGGCCAAATTACAATGGTCAGTACACCATTTTAAAACATATTTACGGCCAAGTGGCATGCAAGAAAGACATGCCACTTTTTCTACCGTAGGATTTCAACAGAAAACAAGACAATGAATGTGAAGTCGACCAAATAATTGTAACATTGTTTGATGTTGTTTGCCAACTTCCCCATAGGCAAGAGAGTTATCAGTTAGGAAGCACTTTAAGAGGAAAGATGAGGGCCAAATCCAAGTTGTTTCCACCAGGCAGCCTGACTGTCAGGACAGGACCCACCACGCTGCTTGTTCTACTACTATCTAGCTCCTGCTCTAGAAAGGCCTGCCTCAAACACTTCCCCTCAAGATCAAATGAATGAAACAGTATTAAGAAAACGTTTAGCTGAAACACCCATAGATGAATGCCTACGCACTGAACGAACAAACGTGTTGCGTTTTCTGATAGTGAGTACTAGTGGTCAGCCTATCACAGGAGAGGGGAACAACAGGAAAAAGCATTGCTTGATTTGACTGAGCCTTTTACCTAGAAGAGTACATTATAGTGAATGAAGTTCTGGTCTAATGGAAGCCTCTGTGATTTTTATATTTCAACAACTGTATAACCTGTACCACCAGGAGTATATATCTCTTCCATGTGACAAAAGCGATGGTTGGATGCCCTGTGACAGACACACAGTCCCCTTTTATAGAAGTGCTTCTTCATACACAGGCCTGTATTAGCTTGTATGGGCTTCAGTGTTCGGTCAGTGTTATGTCCAACGGGGTAAAACTAAGGAATCATTCTCTGGGTCAACTAATTCAAAGTGTTTTCTGTGAAAACCGTGGCCTTCATGTCTCTTGTGGGACTATAATTATGTCAAATTTAGTTTTGGGTTGGATTTATTGCATTTTTATTTTGATATGATACTGATGAGTTGGATCTCTCCAATTAGGTCCACGTTTTTGTTAAATTCTTGTATCCATTTATTTTGTACATGTATTAATAAATGTCCTAAAATGAATGTATCCGCGTTGTCTCTGCTGCTGTACTGTTTGTTGCTACTTGGCTACGTGCCAAACTTTTAATAACCATTTAATCAAGAATCTGCTATTAACAAATCTATCACTGGCTTGGTTTTGTTCTCGCTCTATGTTTTTTATTCAACTTTTTCACCCTGACAGATTCTGGGTGTGTTTCTACAGAAACAGCTAAGTAGTGACATTAACGCAATGCCATTAATTACAGTCGCTGTACTCCTAATATGGAGGAGAACTATCGCCTTATGGGTGAGGGTAAACCGAGTTGCAAGCCCAATTTCAGACGCAATCGTTTGGAAAGGATGAAACCGTATCCGTACCACCAGAGAGTACAGAAAGTAGAAAGTGTGCAGGCCAGGCGGCAGGCTGTCTGCTGATAGCACAGTCAGTGAAGTCAGCTTAGTTTCCCCCATTGAGACGGTGTCTGTGCCTCGATCTAGGTCGTGAAAAATATAAACATGATAGTGTTTGCTTTAGCAATCTCACTGAAAATAATTTTTGAAAGATACTGTGATAATGCCTCAACTCAAAATAGGACTATTTCATGTTAGATCCCTCTTCCAAGGCAGTCATAGTCAATGAACTAATCACTGATCATAACCTTGATGTGATTGGCCTGACTGAAACAAGGCTTAAGCCTAATGAATTTACTAAATTAAATGAGGCCTCTCCTCCAGTGACCATATCTGCATCCCGCAAAAGCAGAAGAGATTCTAAAAATGTTTTGCTGCAAATTTAAATGTATATAAAAACTAAAAATATATATTTTTTAATATTTTGAGTTTCTAGTCATGAAGACTATGCAGCCTAATCAAGCACTTTATAGCTACTGTTTACAGGCCTCCTGGGCCGTATACGGCGTTCCCTGAATTTCTACCGGACCTTGTAGTCATGGCAGATAATATTATAATTTTTGGTGACTATCCACATGGAGAAGTTCACAGACCCACTCCAAAAGGCTTTCTGAGCTATCATTGACTCAGTGGGTTTTGTCCAACGTGTTTCCAGACCTATGCATTGCCACAGTCATACCCAGGATCTGGTTCTATCCCCTGGAATAAAAACTGTGGATCTAAATGTTTTTCCTCACAATCCTGGACTATTGGAACACCATTTTATTATGTTTGCAATCACAACAAGTAATCTGCTCAGACCCCAACCAAGGATTATCAAAAGCCGCGTTATAAATTCTCAGACAACCCAAAGTTTCCTAGATGCCCTTCCAGACTCCCTCCACCTACCCAAGGACGTTGGAGTACAGAAATCTGTTAACCACCTGAGGATCTAAATTGAACCTTGCGTAATACCCAAGATGTAGTCGCACCTCTAAAAACCAAAAACATTTGTCACAAGAAATTATCTCCCTACCTAGCTCCCTACCCGAGCCCTGAAGCAAGCTTCCAGAACATTGGAATGGAAATGGCGCTCCACCAAACTGGAAGTCTTCCGACTAGCTTGGAAGACAGTACCTTGCAATATCGAAAAGCCCTCACTGCTGCTCGATCAGCCTACTTTCCTAACCTGATTGAGGATTATAAAAACAATCCAACATTGCAAAGCTAACTAAAAAGCAGCATTCCCCAAGAGAGGATGGTCTTCACTTCAGCAGTGATGAAGTCATGAACTTCTTTGACGAAAAGATCCTGATCATTACAAAGCAAATTACAGTCTCCTTTTTGAATCTGCGTATTTCTCCAAAACTCAGTTATCCTGAGTCTGCACAAAACTGCCAGGACCTAAAATCAACAGACACTCATGTTTTTTAATCATGTATCTCTCAAAACATTCACGAAAATTGTCATGGCCTCTAAACCTTCCAGATGCCTGCTAGACCCTATTCCAACTAAACTACTGAAAGAGCTACTTCCTGTGTTTGGCCGTCCTATGTCGAACATAATAAATGGCTCCCTATCCTCCAGATGTGTACCATACTCACTAAAAGTGGCAGTAATAAAGCCTCTCCTGAAAAAGCCAAACCTTGACCCAGAAAATATATCAAATCTCCCATTCCTCTCAATAAAAATGTTAAAAGCTGTTGCGCTGCAACTCACTGCCTTCCTGAAGACAAATTATGTATACGAAACGCTCCATTCTGGTTTTAGACTCCATCATAGTACTGAGACTGCACTCGTGAAGGTGGTAATTACTTTTTATTGACGTCAGACCAAGGCTCTGCATCTTTCGTCGTGCTCCTAGACAGTGCCGCCTTTGACACCATCAATCACCACATTCTTTTGGAGAGATTGTAAACCCTAATTGGTTTATACGAACAAGTTCTTGCCTGGTTTAGATCTTATCTGACAGAATAATATCAGTTCGTCTCTGTCGATGGTTTGTCCTCTGACAAATAAATTGTACTTTTCGGTGTTCCTCAAGGTTAGGACCACTATTGTTTTCAATATATATTCTACCTCTTGGTGAAGTCATTCAGAAACACAATGTCAACATTCAATGCTATGCGAACAACACACAGCTGTACATTTCGATGAAACATGGTGAATCCCCAACATTGCCTACTCTGGAAGCCTGTGTTTCAGACATAAGGAAGTGGATGGTGGCAAACTGTTTGCTTTCAAACACGCACAAAACAGAGATGCTAGTTCTAGGTCTCAAGAAAAAAAGAGATCTGCTGTGTCGCACCCTCGTCTGTTTCACCTGTATTTGTGATTGTCTCCACCACCCTCCAGGTGTCGCCCATCTTCCCCATTATCCACTGTGTATTTATACCTGTGTTCTCTGTTTGTTTGTTGCCAGTTCATCTTGTTTGTCTTTCTCGCCCCCCTGGTTTTGACCCTTGCCTGTCCTGACTCTGAGCCCACCTGCCTGACCACTCTGCCTGACCCTGTGCCTGACTGCCGACCTGTACCTTTGCCCCACCTCTGGATTCTTGACCTCTGCCTACCCTGAGCCTGCCTACCGTCCGGTACTGTTGCCCCACCTCTGGTTTACTGACCCCTGCCGGCCTTGACCTGTCTATTTCCTGCCACTGTTGGATTATTAAACCATTGTTCATTCGACGTTGTCTGCATCTGGGTCTTACCTTCATACCTGATAGCTGTTTGATCTGACAATGAATCATATTGGTTGTACAGTCGTCTCAAATAAAACTGTGCAGGACTTTGGCATCCCTTTGGACCGTGATCTCTCTTTTGACGAACATATCAATAATATTTCAAGGGCACCTTTTTTCGGTCTTTGTAACATTGCAAAAATCTGAAACATTTTGTCCAAAAATGATGCAGAAAAGCTTATCCATGCTTTTGTCACTTCTAGATTAGACTATGGCATTGCTCTACTCTCCAGCTACCCAGTTAAACCACTAAATAAACTTCAGTTAGTGCTAAATACGGCTGCTAGAATATTGACTAGAACCAAAACATTTGATCATATTACTCCAGTGCTAGCCTCCCTACACTGTCTTCCTGTTAGGACAAGGGCTGATTTCAAAGTCTTTACTGCTAACCTAAAAGCATTACATGGACTTGCTCCTACGTAAATCAAATCAAATTTAATTATATAGCCTTTCGTAAATCAGATGATATCACAAAGTGCTGTTCAGAAACCCAGCCTAAAACCCCAAACAGCAAGCAATGCAGGTGTAGAAGCACGGTGGCTAGGAAAAACTCCCTAGAAAGGCCAAAACCTAGGAAGAAACCTAGAGAGGGACCAGGCTATGTGGGGTGTGCCGGGTGGAGATTATAACAGGACATGGCCAAGATGTTTAAATGTTCATAAATGACCAGCATGGTCAAATAATAGTAAGGCAGAACAGTTGAAACTGGAGCAGCAGCACGGCCAGGTGGACTGGGGACAGCAAGGAGTCATCATGTCAGGTAGTCCTGGGGCGTGGTCCTAGGGCTCAGGTCCTCCGAGAGAGAGAAAGAAAGAGAGAAAGAGAGAATTAGAGAGAGCACACTTAAATTCACACAGGACACCGAATAGGACAGGAGAAGTACTCCAGATATAACAAACTGACCCTAGGCCCCGACACAAACTACTGCAGCATAAATACTGGAGGCTGAGACAGGAGGGGTCAGGAGACACTGTGGCCCCATCCGAGGACACCCCCGGACAGGGCCAAACAGGAAGGATATAACCCCACCCACTTTGCCAAAGCACAGCCCCCACACCACTAGAGGGATATCTTCAACCACCAACTTACCATCCAGAGACAAGGCTGAGTATAGCCCACAAAGATCTCCGCCACGGCACAACCCAAGGGGGGGCGCCAACCCAGACAGGATGACCACATCAGTGAATCAACCCACTCAGATGACGCAACCCTTCCAGGGACGGTATGAGAGAGCCCCAGTAAGCCAGTGACTCAGCCCCTGTAATAGGGTTAGAGGCAGAGAATCCCAGTGGAAAGAGGGGAACCGGCCAGACAGAGACAGCAAGGGTGGTTCGTTGCTCCAGAGCCTTTCCGTTCACCTTCCCACTCCTGGGCCAGACTACACTCAATCATATGACCCACTGAAGAGATGAGTCTTCAGTAAAGACTTAAAGGTTGAGACCGAGTTTGCGTCTCTGACATGGGTAGGCAGACCGTTCCATAAAAATGGAGCTCTATAGGAGAAAGCCCTGCCTCCAGCTGTTTGCTTAGAAATTCTAGGGACAATTAAGAGTCCTGCGTCTTGTGACCGTAGCGTACGTGTAGGTATGTATGGCACTAACTGAAGCTTATTTAGTGCTTTATCCGGGTAGCCGGAAAGTAGAGCATTGCAGTAGTCTAACCTAGAAGTAACAAAAGCATGGATTAATTTTTCTGCATCATTTTTGGACAGAAAGTTTCTGATTTTTGCAATGTTACGTAGATGGAAAAAAGCTGCCCCTGAAATGGTCTTAATATGTTCTTCAAAAGAGAGATCAGGGTCCAGAGTAACGCCGAGGTCCTTCACAGTTTTATTTGAGACGACTGTACAACCATTAAGATTAATTGTCAGATTCAACAGAAGATCTCTGTTGAAGATCTCACAGCCAGAAGAGGACTGGCCACCCCTCAGAGCCTGATTCCTCTCTAGGTTTCTTCCTAGGTTCTAGGGAGTTTTTCCTAACCACCATGCTTCTACATCTATATTGCTTGCTGTTTCGGGTTTTAAGATCGGTTTCTGTAGAAGCACTTTGTAGTGACATTTGCTGATGTAAAACGGGCTTTATAAATACATTTGGGGTGTGAAAATGAGATGTAATCCATTAATAGTTTCGTTTCAAGTTCTTATCTAACAGATGTTTCATTATATGAATTAATTCTTACCTCAGTTTCTTTGAAAATAACTGCCATTATTTAAACTTGTTTATTTGGAATATCAATGAAGAAGGTTTCATATAATCAGAAGACCCCAAGAAAGGAACATACAAAAGTTTCAGGGGATCTTTAAACAATCTCAAGCGTCATCATGTACATCACACAACCTAATCCAAGCTCCTACGTCCTATTACCATAGTAGTGTGTGGTAGATCCGTGTTCTCAGGGCGAGGCTAATGACAGGTGGCCCAGGTGGCAGACGATGCAATGTGTAACCGGGAGTGGCTTTAACCCGGCCCTACACTGCAAATATTGACCCGGGGACAACCCACGTCAGGAACAGAGAGAAAGGAGGATAGTCAGTGCCTTAGGAGCTAAGGACACCTCAGCATTCTGAGAGTGCGAAGAATCAAGTAAGAAAGAGAGAATACTAAGGACAGCACAGCATTCCACTGCTCCAACATCCACACTAGAATTCATGGCAGCCTGATTTCCGGTCCAATGTGATATACTACACAGCCCTATCCTTTTGCATTTCACATAGGTTAAGTAACAAACACTCCACACCAACTCATATTACATCAGAATCCCATAAATCCAGATTTGCATCATTCAAACATGGATTTATGGCACAGTGGAATAAATAAAAAAATGAGTGCAGACATCATTCAGAATGGGATTGGGATGTAATATGCATTGAAGTGGTGTGTTTTAGAGTGTTTCCTAATATGCTTTAGACCTATTTCATATTGCATTATAGTCAATGGCAAGTGATGACTAAGCAAAATGTGACAACCAATTATCTCAGTAATGAAACAAAATATTATTTTTTATTAAACTAAAAAGTAAACTAAAAAAGTGAAAGCACAAAAAGAGTGAAAATAAGGCCACAAAAAATGGGTTAACTTCCCCTTTAATCTGTTAAATCTTTTTGTTTACTTTATGAAAGGTAATTTATTACTATTTCAAATTTTAAAACAAATATTTTATCTTTAACTCTGCGTTGTTGGAAAAAGACCTGTATGTAAGCATTTCACTGTAGTTTATCTGATTTTATTGAGAATGATGTCAATCTTACGGATCTGACCTGATCCATGAACTGACTAATAGCCCCGATATCAAACAGATTGCTAGATTTAATGCTGACCTGTCCTTGGATCTGTGCCAACTATTACGATTCAACAGTTCCGTTACCCATTCTTATTATAAAAGGAAAACGTACATAACAACACTATCAAATTCTACTTTAATCAAACTTAATGATATACCTTAAAATGGCTGTCTGATAGTGAAATAATGGCGAGAAAGTTAAAATTCTAGAAACGAGGGAACTGTCTGCCTCTACATATTCCATCAGAGCTTTGGGGGAGAGAGGGAGAGGGTTGGTGTGTGGGAGGGGCCATCAGGTGAGCTTGGGGCCGGTGTATAAGAGCATGTCCAGGTGATAGAGAAGGGACACGGCAGTGCGAGTAGCAGCAGAGAAAAGGAGACTTACAAAGGTGCCACGGAGAACAGGTAGGAAATATATCTCTCCCTCTCTACCACAAATCTTTCTTCACTATCCCTTATCCCTCAATCTGATCCTTTTCCTGGTAAATGTGCCTTAAATGCTGTGAACTTTTCCAGACTCTTTCAGTCTATAAAAACGTGAACAACTCTGAATAGATGTGCAATTACTTGTAATTCTGCATGGCAGTTATTCATTATTGTTTCCACTCAGCTATACTTTTGAGTTATAATGATATGAGGACAGAAGCAGATTATCTGTGCAGTTTTGTGACATGCATGTGGTATCTGGGTCTGTATTCACAATGATACAGAATAGAGGTGCTGATATAGGATCAGTTTTGACTTGTAGATCACAATGATTAAAATGATATGGACAGGGGGAACATGATCCCCAATCATCACTCCTACCTACTCTGAGATGCTCAATAATAAACTCTTGTTTCCTTCCAGAAAGGTATTAATCATGATCCGAGGTCTGCTGTCGGTGTTGTTTGTCCTTGTGGCCGTAGCTGTGTCTTCATCTTTGGCCAAGCCTGAGAAGAACATTGCCAAGAGGGGGAAGAGGATCCCTCAGACTCTCTCTAGAGGTAACACTCCCTCCCCTTACTATTTTTCAAGGCTTATCACAGTGTGGTGTTTGAATGAATGAAAGAAAGGTTTAAAGAGTACAGTACACTTTTTCCTTATTCTCAAAGCACTGGTCTGTGTGGTCTAAGATATCTAATGAATAGAGCTGACATACGATTCCTTATTCTACATGTCAGCGGAGGCATGTCTGTTCTACGCAATATATCTCTACCTGAATGTTCTGTAATGTTGCATCTTCGTGAGCGGACCCCAGGTATTCTGACACTGTTCTTCCTTTCGGTCTCCTGTAGGCTGGGGTGATCAGCTGATCTGGGCTCAAACCTATGAGGAGGCTCTGTACTGGGCCAGGGCACAGTGAGTGAACAAACCTTTATGACTACATGCGAAATGGCATCCTATTTCTTATGTGGTGCACAATAGGGAGTAGGGTGTTATTTCACATACTTACAGTGGGGCAAAAAAGTATTTAGTCAGCCACCAATTGTGCAAGTTCTCCTACTTAAAAAGATGAGAGAGGCCTGTAATTTTCATCATAGGTACACTTCAACTATGATAGACAAAATGAGGGAAAAAAATCCAGAAAATCACATTGTAGGATTTTTAATGAATTTATTTGCAAATTATGGTGGAAAATAAGTATTTGGTCACCTACAAACAAGCAAGATTTCTGGCTCTCACAGACCTGTAACTTCTTCTTTAAGAGGCTCCTCTGTCCTCCACTCGTTACCTGTATTAATGGCACCTGTTTGAACTTGTTATCAGTATAAAAGACACCTGTCCACAACTTCAAACAGTCACACTCCAAAGAGCTGTCAAAGGACACCAGAAACAAAATTGTAGACCTGCACCAGGCTGGGAAGACTGAATCTGCAATAGGTAAGCAGCTTGGTTTGAAGAAATCAACTGTGGGAGCAATTATTAGGAAATGGAAGACATACAAGACCACTGATAATCTCCCTCGATCTGGGGCTCCACGAAAGATCTCACCCCGTGGGGTCAAAATGATCACAAGAACGGTGAGCAAAAATCCCAGAACCACACGGGGGGACCTAGTGAATGACCTGCAGAGAGCTGGGACCAAAGTAACAAAGCCTACCATCAGTAACACACTACGCCGCCAGGGACTCAAATCCTGCAGTGCCAGACGTGTCCCCCTGTTTAAGACAGTACATGTCCAGGCCCGTCTGAAGTTTGCTAGAGAACATTTGGATGATCCAGAAGAAGATTGGGAGAATGTCATATGGTCAGATGAAACCAAAATATAACTTTTTGGTAAAAACTCAACTCGTTGTGTTTGGAGGACAAAGAATGCTGAGTTGCATCCAAAGAACACCATACCTACTGTGAAGCATGGGGGTGGAAACATCACGCTTTGGGGCTGTTTTTCTGCAAAGGGACCAGGACGACTGATCCGTGTAAAGGAAAGACCCCATTCATATGGGGCCATGTATCGTGAGATTTTGGGTGAAAACCTCCTTCCATCAGCAAGGGCATTGAAGATGAAACGGGGCTGGGTCTTTCAGCATGACAATGATCCCAAACACACCGCCCGGGCAACGAAGGAGTGGCTTCGTAAGAAGCATTTCAAGGTCCTGGAGTGGCCTAGCCAGTCTCCAGATCTCAACCCCAAAGAAAATATTTGGAGGGAGTTGAAAGTCCGTGTTGCCCAGCAACAGTTCCAAAACATCACTGCTCTAGAGGAGATCTGCATGGAGGAATGGGCCAAAATACCAGCAACAGTGTGTAAAAACCTTGTGAAGACTTACAGAAAACGTTTGACCTCTGTCATTGCCAACAAAGGGTATATAACAAAGTATTGAGATAAACTTTTGTTATTGACCAAACACTTATTTTCCACCATAATTTTGATTTTTTTTCTCTCATTTTGTCTGTCATAGTTGAAGTGTACCTATGATGAAAATTACAGGCCTCTCTCATCTTTTTAAGTGGGAGAACTTGCACAATTGGTGGCTGACTAAAAACTTTTTTGCCCCACTGTATAATAGATCTGGATAACTGATGTGTTGTCTTCGCAAAAAAAGCAAATACATTTCAAGGCATTTCTTGGCATCTCCTTTCTATTCTAATCTATTGTAACCAGAACTACTTTGTCTCCACAGGAACAAGCCTCTGATGGTCATCTTTCACCTGGAGGACTGTCCCCACAGCGCATGTAAGACCCTGATCTCTAACCCCTGACCTCTAACCCCTGACCTACAGCAAATAAACTGCCACTTTATTGCACTTTCCTGAACAGACCTCAGGTCAAAGTCACTCCCTTGGCTAGTTATGCATCCTGGCATTCTCCCAAATTGTGATGCATCATTCAGTTGTATTAGATGCCAGGACTTGTTTAAACAACAATTATCAAACTCGTAGTAGAACAAACAGGACTCTGTTTACCAAGGTGTTATATATCTCCAAGGTGTTATCTATCCTAGTATGTTACTCAACTGTTAATAGATGGAGATCTCTTAAGTCAATATAATGTTTTCCATCATTTATTTCATGATCTCTTTCGTGTATCCAGCCATGAAGAAGGCCTTCGCTGAAGACAAGGACATCCAGAAGGTACTTGATGAAGACTTCATCATTCTCAATCTGGTGGTGAGTTTTAAATTCAGACTTTGGAAAACGTGACTAGAATCATGCCAAGCACAATACATACATGAATTATCTTTTGATCTATTTTATGATTTTACTTTATAGTATATATACTTTTTTGTATTCATATTTTACTTTGACTTTTGTTTTAGTTTTTTTAAACAGACATTTAGTATCTAGAAAGACATAAATAATGACGTTGTGTTTCTCTCCCTGTGTTATCAGTATGAAACCACAGACAAGCATCTCTCCCCTGATGGCCAGTATGTCCCCAGAATCATCTTTGTCGGTGAGTGATGAGGTCACGTTTTCCATGCAGCATTACATGCTAACACATTTCAATACTTTGTCTCTGATGGCATCAAACAAAAGTGCCAGATTTGAATCAATAGTTCTCTCTCCCCCTCCCCCCCTCTCTCTCTCTTTCTCTCCCCTCAGATCCCTCTATGACAGTGAGAGCTGACATCACAGGACGCTACTCCAACCGCATGTACGCCTATGAGCCTTCTGACACCCAACTCTGTGAGTACAACTTGATCTTATCTCCCTCTTGAATGTTTGATTGCATACTAACAGTTTACATACTGTTAATAAATCAGTATTTAGTAGATTATAAATATTTAAGCATTTATTCACATTTATAAGGTTTTATAAATGTAAAGTATTAGAAATTGTAACCAGACATTGTTTTATAATTCAAATATATTACATTTGGCCATTAGTGCCATCATCAACAACAACAAATTACTCCTCTGTGAGAAACAACCTGCTCTTGAACGACTCTTGTGTGACTTAGTCTTGAATTCTCTTGAGTGACTCTTCATTTTCCCTTCTCCCTACAGTGTTGAGCAACATGCAGAAGGCCAAGAAGCTGCTGAAGACTGAGTTGTAAGCACTGACAATGCATGTGACCCGTTGACCTTTGCCTGTGACTTCAGAGGTTTTCTGAACATTCTCAGAATGATCTCTGGAGCCTAGGAGTCAGCCAGTGGGATACTGTCACCATGTAAACCTAAGCACTGGAAAAAACTAGTCTTCACTTTCACAAACTAATTTAAATGTTTTGGGGGGATTTTCCCTGAAACTCTGTCTACATTTGTAATGTATTGCTGTACATCTAAGATGTATTTTTATTAAATATAGTGCAATTCTTAAATTATGTGTGTATTATTGTAAAACCAGAGTTACCAGTATTACATTTTTTGACTCAAGTTAAAAGAGCTATTAAAAAGACAGAAACTGTGTGCGCATGAATGTGTGTGTGCATGTGTATGTGTGTATCTAGGGAGTGAGTGCTGACATCCTGGTCACATCCTGAATGGGCTTGGCCATTGAGGGTATGAAAGAACTTTTTCTGAGTCACTCCTGGTTGCCTGGTTACTGAACCGGTCACAGCCTGGTTGCCTGGCTACCGAACCTCAACCAATGCCTTTGTTGTATAACGGGGCTTCCTTCTTAAAAAAAAAAAAAAACACACACATACACACACACAGTGACCTGAGTAGTTATCTTTGCTCTTCATGGGAATCTATGCAAATGATATGCCAGAAAGCAAATAAAAGCATTACTTACAAAACTGATTTTAGTTTCTTGGAAATGCTTAGGCTCCTGCTGTGAGCTGAGCTCAACATTTTGCAACTTCACAGGTTGTGTTTCTATTGAAACAGAGCACAACTAACCCAGTGAATGTCGACTGGTCAACTTGACTGGGCATCGTTGGGAAATGAGTTACTATCAATGTTGATAGGAGAACAGAAACGGGATGAAAAAGATGTAAAATATCAATTTTATTGTGATTTCTTGTACAAAGGCTCAGGTACCTAGTTCACAGAACCATCAGTAGCAGCAGCACATCCTAGCAGAGACATGATGCAGCAGC
Organism: Oncorhynchus mykiss; assembly: GCF_013265735.2. NCBI lineage: Eukaryota > Metazoa > Chordata > Actinopteri > Salmoniformes > Salmonidae > Oncorhynchus > Oncorhynchus mykiss. The sequence continues at coordinate 23,017,740 of NC_050572.1, forward strand.
ACATCTTAGCAGAGACATGATGCAGCAGCACATCCTAGCAGAGACATGATGCAGCAGCACATCCTAGCAGAGACATGATGCAGCAGCACATCCTAGCAGAGACATGATACAGCAGCACATCCTAGCAGAGACATGAAGCAGCAGCACATCCTAGCAGAGACATGATGCAGCAGCACATCCTAGCAGAGACATGATGCAGCAGCACATCCTAGCAGAGACATGATGCAGCAGCACATCCTAGCAGAGACATGATACAGCAGCACATCCTAGCAGAGACATGAAGCAGCAGCACATCCTAGCAGAGACATGATGCAGCAGCACATCCTAGCAGAGACACGATACAGCAGCACATCCTAGCAGACATGATGCAGCAGCACATCCTAGCAGAGACACGATACAGCAGCACATCCTAGCAGAGACATGATGCAGCAGCACATCCTAGCAGAGACACGATACAGCAGCACATCCTAGCAGACATGATGCAGCAGCACATCCTAGCAGAGACACGATACAGCAGCACATCCTAGCAGAGACATGATGCAGCAGCACATCCTAGCAGAGACATGATGCAGCAGCACATCCTAGCAGAGACATGATGCAGCAGCACATCCTAGCAGAGACATGATGCAGCAGCACTTCCTAGCAGAGACATGATGCAGCAGCACATCCTAGCAGAGACATGATGCAGCAGCACATCCTAGCAGAGACATGATGCAGCAGCACATCCTAGCAGAGACATGATGCAGCAGCACATCCTAGCAGAGACATGATACAGCAGCACATCCTAGCAGAGACGTGAAGCAGCAGCACATCCTAGCAGAGACATGATGCAGCAGCACATCCTAGCAGAGACACGATACAGCAGCACATCCTAGCAGACATGATGCAGCAGCACATCCTAGCAGAGACATGATGCAGCTGCACATCCTAGCAGAGACATGATGCAGCAGCACATCCTAGCAGAGACATGATGCAGCAGCACATCCTAGCAGAGACATGATGCAGCTGCACATCCTAGCAGAGACATGATGCAGCAGCACATCCTAGCAGAGACATGATGCAGCAGCACATACTAGCAGAGACATGATGCAGCAGCACATCCTAGCAGAGACATGATGCAGCAGCACATCCTAGCAGAGACATGATGCAGCAGCACATCCTAGCAGAGACATGATGCAGCAGCACATCCTAGCAGAGACATGATACAGCAGCACATCCTAGCAGAGACATGAAGCAGCAGCACATCCTAGCAGAGACATGATGCAGCAGCACATCCTAGCAGAGACATGATGCAGCAGCACATCCTAGCAGAGACATGATGCAGCAGCACATCCTAGCAGAGACATGATACAGCAGCACATCCTAGCAGAGACATGAAGCAGCAGCACATCCTAGCAGAGACATGATGCAGCAGCACATCCTAGCAGAGACACGATACAGCAGCACATCCTAGCAGACATGATGCAGCAGCACATCCTAGCAGAGACACGATACAGCAGCACATCCTAGCAGACATGATGCAGCAGCACATCCTAGCAGAGACACGATACAGCAGCACATCCTAGCAGAGACATGATGCAGCAGCACATCCTAGCAGAGACATGATGCAGCAGCACATCCTAGCAGAGACATGATGCAGCAGCACATCCTAGCAGAGACATGATGCAGCAGCACATCCTAGCAGAGACATGATGCAGCAGCACATCCTAGCAGAGACATGATGCAGCAGCACATCCTAGCAGAGACATGATGCAGCAGCACATCCTAGCAGAGACATGATGCAGCAGCACATCCTAGCAGAGACATGACGCAGCAGCACATCCTAGCAGAGACATGATACAGCAGCACATCCTAGCAGAGACATGAAGCAGCAGCACATCCTAGCAGAGACATGATGCAGCAGCACATCCTAGCAGAGACACGATACAGCAGCACATCCTAGCAGACATGATGCAGCAGCACATCCTAGCAGAGACATGATGCAGCTGCACATCCTAGCAGAGACATGATGCAGCAGCACATCCTAGCAGAGACATGATGCAGCAGCACATCCTAGCAGAGACATGATGCAGCTGCACATCCTAGCAGAGACATGATGCAGCAGCACATCCTAGCAGAGACATGATGCAGCAGCACATACTAGCAGAGACATGATGCAGCAGCACATCCTAGCAGAGACATGATGCAGCAGCACATCCTAGCAGAGACATGATGCAGCAGCACATCCTAGCAGAGACATGATGCAGCAGCACATCCTAGCAGAGACATGATGCAGCAGCACATCCTAGCAGAGACATGATGCAGCAGCACATCCTAGCAGAGACATGATGCAGCAGCACATCCTAGCAGAGACATGATGCAGCAGCACATCCTAGCAGAGACATGATGCAGCAGCACATCCTAGCAGAGACATGATGCAGCAGCACATCCTAGCAGAGACATGATGCAGCAGCACATCCTAGCAGAGACACGATACAGCAGCACATCCTAGCAGAGACACGATGCAGCAGCACATCCTAGCAGAGACATGATGCAGCAGCACATCCTAGCAGAGACATGATGCAGCAGCACATCCTAGCAGAGACACGATACAGCAGCACATCCTAGCAGAGACACGATACAGCAGCACACAATCGACTGCCAGGCTTTGTAACACTATCAGCAGAACAAAGTGTATCATATGTGTTTTCAGGTCAGACTTCCCCAGAATGACATAGTGTTGATATTCAGACGGCATAAGCAACTGACTCTTACATTAATGCATTTGGTTTAGCAGATTTCTAATCATTAGGAATGTTTACACAGAAATACACATACAGAACAACTTCTTTGTTGAATACTGTGTAGCATGATGACGTGAAGTAAAGGCAACAACAAGCTGCTTAAATAGCTGTAGTTATGTAGTTACAGCACACAACTGTCAACAGCGCGCTACAGTCCTGTTATTGAGTGTTAAAATCAAATGTACAAATATTCAATGATATCTTCAATCGCCATGCGCTCAAAATAATACAAACTGTTCTTCATTATGTCAGTCGTTGTTTGTACTACAGGAGTCATTCAGTAGTCACAACATCACAGTTCACATGCTCTAATACTGGTCTGAGCATACTGAACGCTTGCCCATCAACGGTGTATCAAATATCAAATGTATTCTCTGAAAACGTTGAATCCAAGAGATTTGTCATCGGAAGCAGAGCCATATACGTATGAGAGGTTAAATACAGGATATGATTGGGATTGGGAGTGGCTTCAGGTGTCCTATTAGGGTAATAGACTCATGCAGCATTTTAATATACAGCCGGGTCGTGTTCTTTAGGGCACACAACAGAAAACATTTAGCAACTGAAAATGTAAAGGAAAATGTAGTTCCTCCTGTCTCAGTCAGTTTTCTCCTGTTTAGTGCCCTAACGAACGCGACCCAGTTATTTTCCAGACACACACCTTTATGAAACACCACACAAAGGCCTGCCGCTGCGCTCAGCTGGTGAAAACACACACAAGTCACTCGCTTATCTACAAACACAGCCCCTAAAACAGGCGGCAAACCCACCAGGAGAGCTACTGCAGGCTTTTGCTCCGGCCCCACTTTAACTAACACAACCGATTCAGCTGAAAATGGTCCCGATGAGCAACTCATTTGTTTAGAATCAGCTGTGTTAGTGTTAGTTAGAGTAGGGCTTGAGAAAAAGCCTGCACATCCATTAGCTCTCCAGGAGGAGGGCTAGCCACTTCCAGGATGTGGGGTGAGGGGGGCAGGGCGCAGAGCCAGCAGTTGCCAGCAGTTACAGGAAGGCACTGGGATTGGCTCGAGGGTCTTTCTGGTTCCTGTATTGATACGTTAGCCACACCCCCAGGATCTGAAGCAGGAATAAAGAATAAACATTACTGAGCCCAGTTTTATCATACTGACCCTACAAATAACAGATCGTATACTGTAAATATACATTTTCATTCCCTATTAGATTTTATAAACTGCAGTTTACTGTAAGTCATTAAGTTCAATTGATTGAATGCTTGATTGAGACCCCAGACCATTCTCTGACTGTATATAAAGGGAGATCTCACCTCAGTGAAGCTGAAGAAGAGGCCTATCCCGCCCACGAAGCGCAGCACCTCTCCTGCATGCGCCTGGATGTGCTCAGCACACGGTGAACAGGAGTGGTTGGGGAAACAGGCCTGTAGAGGGACACAGAAACACCACACAGACCAGGTAGTCAGGAAAACGGCTTCACAGTCACAATACTGAATATACAGCAGCTGATATCATCAGAACCAGTTTGCTAAAAATATCAGAGCCATATCAACACAGATGTATGGGTAAACACACGTTTTTTAGACAATCCCATTTGTTGTAATGATACATCTTGATATGTACCAACAGAGCTTGTGACCTGTGATGGAGAGGTCAAAGACAACATACTGTACATTCAGATTCAGTGCACCAGAGGGTTCATTTGTTAATGCTTACAGCGTCACAGGTCCCGTTGTTGTCTACGTGGTAGAAGCCACAGCAGTTGAGACTCTTCTCTACGTCTCTCTGGGTGGTGTGAGAGTTGTTCCATCCCACCTCCAACAGTTGTTCCTAAAACAGGGGTACAACAGCAAGCACTGACCACCATAGATACACCCATATACATATACATTAGGTGCATTACAATGCCTGTATACACAGGACCAGACATTTCTAAGGTAGTCTGCTGTTCTTGAACCAGATGGAGGTAAGTCTGAATGAAATAGTGATTTTATTTTTTTTGAATTTTACCCCTTTTTCTCCCCAATTTCGTGGTATCCAATTGTTGTAGTAGCTACTATCTTGTCTCATCGCTACAACTCCCGTATGGGCTCGGGAGAGACGAAGGTTGAAAGTCATGCGTCCTCCGATACACAACCCAACCAGCCGTACTGCTTCTTAACACAGCGCGCGTCCAACCCGGAAGCCAGCCACACCAATGTGTCGGAGGCTACACCGTGCACCTGGCAACCTTGGCTAGCGCTCACTGCGCCCGGCCCGCCACAGGAGTCGCTGGTGCGCGATGAGACAAGGAGATCCCTACCGACCAATCCCTCCCTAACCCGGACGACGCTAGGCCAATTGTGCGTCGCCCCATGGACCTCCCGGTCGCGGCCGGTTACGACAGAGCCTGGGCGCGAACCCAGGGACTCTGATGGCACAGCTGGCGCTGTAGTACAGCGCCCTTAACCACGGGAGGCCCGAAATAGTGATTTTGAAAGGTACTCCATAGCGCATGGAACCGGAACACACCGTAGTGCCGAGACATGGGAGGTCCCTAGATCTGAGATTTCACCACAACATTAACCAATAACAGACACATCATGATTCATTAGCATATGTTGTCTCTGTATCTATCTAGAATTGAATCACAAGATTTCTGTGATTTGTCTGAAAAGTTGTTTTTGTTCCTATAGAACTGAAAGGAATGTTGTTGTGATTGACAGGAGTTTGTGTTCCTACCTGCTGATCCTTGTTGATGGCCAGACAGGCGCTGGAGACAGAGAACTGGACGATGAACACCATGAAGAGGATGATCATATACTGGGCTCCACTGTCAAGGAACAACACTCCAATACACACATTCTCAACACAGAGCTTTTGTAGTTTTGAACCAGTTGGTCACACTTCCGAAGGCAAAGGTTACTTATTTTCAACAGTCAACTGTTTTATTTCTCTAAACTTCTGTATTAGTAATATGGAATATTATAGATTAATACTATAATAATGTAATAATAACACTGTAATAATGACTGAAAGCCAGTCGGTATTATGCCCCGATGACTAAGCCAGAAGCAGGGGTCGGCAGTGTCTACGCAGGCTGACTACAATGTGCAATACGATACTAGACCTGGTCTCACAGATGTTATTGCGTGTGCATGCCATGCATGAATGGAAAATAGGCAGGGATTTTTCCACAACATACAGTAGGGTAGGGAGGGGTAAGATATCAGTACAGCCTGGAAAACAACTAATGGATATACCACAACATACAGTAGGGTAGGGAGGGGTAAGATATCAGCACAGCCTGGAAAACAACTAATGGATATACCACAACATACAGTAGGGTAGGGAGGGGTAAGATATCAGTACAGCCTGGAAAACAACTAGTGGATATACCACAACATACAGTAGGGTAGGGAGGGGTAAGATATCAGCACAGCCTGGAAAACAACTAATGGATATACCACAACATACAGTAGGGTAGGGAGGGGTAAGATATCAGCACAGCCTGGAAAACAACTAATGGATATACCACAACATACAGTAGGGTAGGGAGGGGTAAGATATCAGCACAGCCTGGAAAACAACTAGTGGATATACCACAAGGGGCTATGAGTCTTATTGAAATAAAGCACAGCGGGTGAGGGTAAAGGACAACGTGGAGAGGATTGTCTCTTTCAGACGATCCCTTTTGGCGAGCTGCTGAAGCTATTGGAAAAGCTTATTGAAACTTCAGTTCTTTTGAATTTAACACATCTACTTGACCTGAAACTTGACCCCAAACCTGAACTCAAGCCATAATTCAAATTCTAGACCCCAAATTCACTTGGGTCTTGGGTCAGGTCAAGTCTGCCTTGGTGGAAGGTTAGGATACGAAGAAGAGTAGGACCTGGTGGTGCTTCACGGCCCCAATGAGGCCGACCAACGCCACGAAGAACAGGAAAACGCCTACTCCAATGACTCCGCCCACCACCTGGAAGCTGGACACCAGGCCGAACCACTTCCCCCACGCAGCGATGCCGATCATCAGCAGACTCACCAACTAGAGAGGGAGGGACGGATAGACGGACCGACAGAAAGACGGATAAATAGACAGGCAGGCGCAGACACAAAAACAGAGACAGACAGCCAAGATGACCCTAAACAACAGATACAGTGGGGAGAACAAGTATTTGATACACTGACGATTTTGCAGGTTTTCCTACTTACAAAGCATGTAGAGGTCTGTAATTTTTTTATCATAGGTACACTTCAACTGTGAGAGACGGAATCGAAAACCAAAATCCAGATAATCACATTGTATGATTTTTAAGTAATTAATTAGCATTTTATTGCATGACATAAGTATTTGATACATCAAAAAAGCAGAACTTAATATTTGGTACAGAAACCTTTGTTTGCAATTACAGAGATCATACGTTTCCTGTAGTTCTTGACCAGGTTTGCACACACTGCAGCAGGGATTTTGGCCCACTCCTCCATACAGACCTTCTCCAGATCCTTCAGATTTCGGGTCTCTGGGCAATACGGACTTTCAGCTCCCTCCAAAAATGTTCTATTGGGTTCAGGTCTGGAGACTGGCTAGGCCACTCCAGGACCTTGAGATGCTTCTTACGGAGCCCCTCCTTAGTTGCCCTGGCTGTGTGTTTCGGGTCGTTGTCATGTTGGAAGACCCAGCCACAACCCATTTTCAATGCTCTTACTGAGGGAAGGAGGTTGTTGGCCAAGATCTCACGATACATGACCCCATCCATCCTCCCCTCAATACGGTGCAGTCGTCCTGTCCCCTTTGCAGAAAAGCATCCCCAAAGAATTATGTTTCCACCTCCATGCTTCACGGTTGGGATGGTGTTCTTGGGGTTGTACTCATCCTTCTTCTTCCTCCAAACACAGCGAGTGGAGTTTAGACCAATTTGAGACTGTGGTGCCAGCTCTATTCAGGTCATTGACCAGGCCCTGCCGTGTAGTTCTGGGCTGATCCCTCACCTTCCTCATGATCATTGATGCCCCACGAGGTGAGATCTTGCATGGAGCCCCAGACCGAGGGTGATTGACCATCATCTTGAACTTCTTCCATTTTCTAATAATTGCGCCGACAGTTGTTGCCTTCTCACCAAGCTGCTTGCCTATTGTCCTGTAGCCCATCCCAGCCTTGTGCAGGTCTACAATTTTACCCCTGATGTCCTTACACAGCTCTCTGGTCTTGGCCATTGTGGAGAGGTTGGAGTCTGTTTGATTGAGTGTGTGGACAGGTGTCTTTTATAAAGGCAACGAGTTCAAACAGGTGCAGTTAATACAGGTAATGAGTGGAGAACAGGAAGGGCTTCTTAAAGAAAAACTAACAGGTCTGTGAGAGATGGAATTATTACTGGTTGGTAGGTGATCAAATACTTATGTCATGCAATAAAATGCAAATTCATTACTTAAAAATCTTACAATGTGATTTTCTGGATTTTGGTTTTAGATTCCATCTCTCACAGTTGAAGTGTACCTATGATAAAAATTACAGACCTCTACATGCTTTGTACGTGGGAAAACCTGCAAAATCGGCAGTGTATCAAATACTTGTTCTCCCCACTGTATCTTATATCATTGTATGAAGTACAGTGCCTTGCGAAAGTATTCGGCCCCCTTGAACTTTGCGACCCTTTGCCACATTTCAGGCTTCAAGCATAAAGATATAAAACTGTATTTTTTTGTGAAGAATCAACAACAAGTGGGACACAATCATGAAGTGGAACGACATTTATTGGATATTTCAAACTTTTTTAACAAATCAAAAACTGAAAAATTGGGCGTGCAAAATTATTCAGCCCCTTTACTTTCAGTGCAGCAAACTCTCTCCAGAAGTTCAGTGAGGATCTCTGAATGATCCAATGTTGACCTAAATGACTAATGATGATAAATACAATCCACCTGTGTGTAATCAAGTCTCCGTATAAATGCACCTGCACTGTGATAGTCTCAGAGGTCCGTTAAAAGCGCAGAGAGCATCATGAAGAACAAGGAACACACCAGGCAGGTCCGAGATACTGTTGTGAAGAAGTTTAAAGCCGGATTTGGATACAAAAAGATTTCCCAAGCTTTAAACATCCCAAGGAGCACTGTGCAAGCGATAATATTGAAATGGAAGGAGTATCAGACCACTGCAAATCTACCAAGACCTGGCCGTCCCTCTAAACTTTCAGCTCATACAAGGAGAAGACTGATCAGAGATGCAGCCAAGAGGCCCATGATCACTCTGGATGAACTGCAGAGATCTACAGCTGAGGTGGGAGACTCTGTCCATAGGACAACAATCAGACGTATATTGCACAAATCTGGCCTTTATGGAAGAGTGGCAAGAAGAAAGCCATTTCTTAAAGATATCCATAAAAAGTGTTGTTTAAAGTTTGCCACACGCCACCTGGGAGACACACCAAACATGTGGAAGAAGGTGCTCTGGTCAGATGAAACCAAAATTGAACTTTTTGGCAACAATGCAAAACGTTATGTTTGGCGTAAAAGCAACACAGCTCATCACCCTGAACACACCATCCCCACTGTCAAACATGGTGGTGGCGGGCCTCCCGGGTGGCGCAGTGGTTAAGGGCGCTGTACTGCAGCGCCAGCTGTGCCATCAGAGTCCCTGGGTTCGCGCCCAGGCTCTGTCGTAACCGGCCGCAACCGGGAGGTCCGTGGGGCGACGCACAATTGGCCTAGCGTCGTCCGGGTTAGGGAGGGATTGGTCGGTAGGGATCTCCTTGTCTCATCGCGCACCAGCGACTCCTGTGGCGGGCCGGGCGCAGTGCGCGCTAGCCAAGGTTGCCAGGTGCACGGTGTAGCCTCCGACACATTGGTGCGGCTGGCTTCCGGGTTGGATGCGCGCTGTGTTAAGAAGCAGTACGGCTGGTTGGGTTGTGTATCGGAGGACGCATGACATTCAGCCTTCGTCTCTCCCGAGCCCGTACGGGAGTTGTAGCAATGAGACAAGATAGTAGCTACTACAACAATTGGATACCACAAAATGGGGAGAAAAAGGGGTAAAATTCAAAAAAAAAAAAAAGAAAAAAAGAAAAGAAAAAAAAAGAAAAATAAAACATGGTGGTGGCAGCATCATGGTTTGGGCCTGCTTTTCTTCAGCAGGGACAGGGAAGATGGTTAAAATTGATGGGAAGATGGATGGAGCCAAATACAGGACCATTCTGGAAGAAAACCTGATGGAGTCTGCAAAAGACCTGAGACTGGGACAGAGATTTGTCTTCCAACAAGACAATGATCCAAAACATAAAGCAAAATCTACAATGGAATGGTTCAAAAATAAACATATCCAGGTGTTAGAATGGCCAAGTCAAAGTCCAGACCTGAATCCAACCGAGAATCTGTGGAAAGAACTGAAAACTGCTGTTCACAAATGCTCTCCATCCAACCTCACTGAGCTCGAGCTGTTTTGCAAGGAGGAATGGGAAAAAATGTCAGTCTCTCGATGTGCAAAACTGATAGAGACATTCCCCAAGCGACTTACAGCTGTAATCGCAGCAAAAGGTGGCACTACAAAGTATTAACTTAAGGGGGCTGAATAATTTTGCACGCCCAATTTTTCAGTTTTTGATTTGTTAAAAAAGTTTGAAATATCCAATAAATGTCGTTCCACTTCATGATTGTGTCCCACTTGTTGTTGATTTTTCACAAAAAAATACAGTTTTATATCTTTATGTTTGAAGCCTGAAATGTGGCAAAAGGTTGCAAAGTTCAAGGGGGCTGAATACTTTCGCAAGGCACTGTATGAACTGTATAAACTCTCCACAGTCAAAGAGTAAAAACTGCACTGTGCCGGTGTGTGTGTGTGTGTGTGTATGTGTGTGTGTGTGTGTGTGTGTGTGTGTGTGTGTGTAAGAGAGAGAGAGAGAGAGAGAAAGAGCAAAAGAGAGAGAGAGAGAGAGCGAGAGAGAGAGAGAGAGAGAGAGAGAGAGAGACAGACAGAGAGAGAGAGCGAGAGAGCGAGAGAGAAAGTGAGTGTGGACATTGACCGGAAACTATCAGATAGGGTTACAGGTTATGTATGATATGTAATAAAACAAAGTGAGTGATGTTATTGCAGTGGTATAACCTGTCAGAAGGACACAAGCTACACCTCAAGACTGTGTGCTTTTAGAAATAGACAGGGGCGCAATGTCCCCAGTGAAATTTGCGCCCCTGGAAATAGAAGAAGCAACAGTCAAAAGTGGAACATAATTTTCTATCATTAAAACATTTATATGCCTGTAAATGTATATTCAGTTTAAATATAGGTCACCACTGTGGTCTGTTTTGATGCCACAAGCACTCCTGCAAAACATTGGGTCGTGTTGTGAACATTTGAGGCCCTATGTTGAGGGTTTGTATTGGAATGCTATGGAGTCTACACACACCCTATGTCCCATATAATGTTGTTTTCAGTAACAACCACTTGATAAGAGATATCAGGAATGGTTAGAGCTGAACACAGATAGGATACACCCTTGCATTGGAAAGTGTCAGGACTCAAGAGAGGAAACGAGATAGGAAATAGAGAGAGGAAATAATATATATAGGGCATTTTAAATATTCAGTTGCCTAAATACTGAATATAAATCCTAATATTTGTACGTGCTGAGGTTGCCTTTGTCAAGCAGGAGACGCAAATCGTATTCAAGACAAAGGTTCAGTTTTAATTATTTATAGCAGCAGAGCCTGGTCTGACCCAATGTATTTTTAAAACAGGCTGTACCGCAACAATGTTTCTTACACACCCGCACAGACCGCATAAAAAACGTCATATAGGCTACCGAACCAACGCCCAAAACCTGTTACAGTATAGCTTAGTAATACTCCATATGGTCAATTCTGGAATCGCATACTCACAACATAAAGGATATTGAGCGCACAGAGGCAGTGCTTGGAGCAGGTGAAACCGGAGCAGGCCATCATTGAGATTTTTGATAATAAACCAAACGAATAATAAGATAAAGCAAATCCTTGTAAAAACGAAATAAAAATGGAAATATTCCAAATCAAGACGGTTATGATTGTCCCCACTACAAAGTCTGGTCGCGAGATGAACTAGTATCCTGCCAGCAGCACAAACGTTGACGTGACTTGTGTATGGTAATGAGGAAACCTTCAAAAATAAAAGCCTACATTTCAAAACATTGCAATGAGGATAACTCGTTGCAATGTGATATTGCATTTTAATCAATGGCCACTTTTATTGTGCCAACAAGAAAATGCAATAAGTAATTTCTGAAAACAAATTACAAATAATATATATTTTTTAAATGAACAATGTTTATAATGGAAAAAATACAATGTTGACACTGGTATACTGACAATATTGGGCTGTAGGGAGAACACTTTTCTACCTTTCTCAGCTAAAGTGGGGTGAAAAATACTCACCCAAATATGGTTAGTTTTGGAGGGGAATGTTTTATGGACATATCAAATCAAATTGTATTTGTCACATGCTCCGAATACAGTGAAATGCTTACTTACAAGTATTTAACCAACAATGCAGTTTTATGAAAAATAAGTGTTAAGTAAAAAATAGATAAGTAAAACATTGAAAATAAAAGTAACAAATAAATAAACAGCAGCAGTAAAATAACAATAGCGAGGCTATATACAGGGGGTACTGGTACAGAGTCAATGTGCAGGCTATATACATGGGGTACTGCTACAGAGTCAATGTGCAGGCTATATACAGGGGGTACTGGTACAGAGTCAATGTGCAGGGCCACCGGTTAGTCGAGGTAATTGAAGTAATATGTACATGTAGGTAGAGTTAAAGTGACTATGCATAGATAAAAAACAGAAGCGTAAAAGATATGTCTGGGTAGCCCTTTGATTAGCTGTTCCGGAGTCTTATGGCTTGGGGGTAGAAGCTGTTAAGAATCCTTTTGGACCTAAACTTGGCACTCCGGTACCTCTTGCAGTGCGGGAGCAGAGAAAACAGTCTATGACTAGGGTGGCTGGAGTCTTTGACAATTCTGTAGTGCAGTGATCCAACCAGTCAGGATACTCTCGATGGTGCAGCTGTAGAACCTTTTGAGGATCTGAGGACCCATGCCAAATCTTTTCAGTCTCCTGAGGGGGAATAGGAGTGGTCGAGCTCTCTTCACAACTGTTTTGGTGTGTTTGGACCATGATAGTTTGTTGGTGATGTGGACACCAAGGAACTTAAAGCTCTCAACCTGCTCCACGACAGTCCCATTAATGTGAACAGGGGCGTGCTCGGTCCTCCTTTCCTATAGTCCACAATCATCTCCTTTGTCTTGATCACGTTGAGGGAGAGGTTGTGGTCCTGGAACCACACGGCCAGGTCTCTGACCTCCTCCCTATAGGCTGTGTCATCGTTGTCGGTGATCAGGCCTACCACTGCTGTGTCATCGGCAAACTTGATGATGGTGTTGGAGTCGTGCAGTCATGAGTGAAGAGGGAGTACAGGAGGGGGCTGAGCACGCACCCCTGAGGGGCCCCTGTGTTGAGGATCAGCGTGACGGATGTGTTGTTACCTACCCTTACCACTTGGGGGCGGCCTGTCAGGAAGTCCGGGATCCAGTTGCAGAGGGAGGTGTTTAGTCCCAGAGTCCTTAGCTTGGTGATGAGCTTTGATGGCACTATGTTGTGAGCTTTAGTCAATGAATAGCATTCTCACATAGGTGTTCCTTTTGTCCAGGTGGGAAAGGGCAGTGTGGAGTGGGAAAGGGCAGTGTGGAGTGCAATAGAGATTGCATCATCTGTGGATCTGTTGGGGCAGTATGCAAATTGGAGTGGGTCTAGGATTTCTGGGATAATGATGTGAGCTATGACCAGCCTTTCAAAGCACTTCATGGCTACAGATGTGAGTGCTACGGGTCGGTAGTCATTTAGGCAGATTACCTTAGTGTTCTTGGGTAAAGGACCTATGGTGGTCTGCTTGAAACATGTTGGTATCCCAGACTCAGTCAGGGACAGGTTGAAAATGTCAGTGAAGACACTTGCCAGTTGGTCAGGGCATGCTCAGAGTACATGTTTCAGTGTTACTTGCCTCGAAGCGAGCATAGAAGTAATTTCATCTGGTAGGCTTGTGTCACTGGGCAGCTTGTGGCTGTGCTTCCCTTTGTAGTTGGTAATAGTCTGCAAGCCCTGCCACATCCGACGAGCATCGGAGCCGGTGTAGTACGATTCAATCTTAGTCATGTATTGACGCTTTGCCTGTTTGATGGTTCGTCTGAGGGCATAGCGGGATTTCTTATAAGTTTCCAGGTTAGACCCCGCTCTTTGAAAGCGGCAGCTCTACCCTTTAGCTCAGTCCGGATGTTGCCTGTCATCCATGGCTTTAGTTGGGGTATATACGTACGGTCACTGTGGGGACAACATCATCGATGCACTTATTGATGAAGCCAGTGACTGATGTGGTGTACTCCTCAATGCCATCGGAAGAATCCCGGAACATATTCCAGTTCTAACAAAACAGTCCTGTTTCTTAGCATGTGCTTCATCTGACCATTTTTTATTGATCAGGTCACTGGTGCTTTCTGCTTTAGTCTTTGCTTGTATGCAGGAATTAGGAGGATAGAATTATGGTCTGATTTGCCAAATGGAGGGCGAGGGAGAGCTTTGTACGTGTCTCTGTATGTGGAGTAAAGATGGTCTAGTTTTTTTCCCTCTGGTTGCACATTTAACATGATGGTATAAATGAGGTAAAACGGATATGTTTCCCTGAATTAAAGTCCCCGCCCACTAGGAGCGCCGCCTCTGGATGAGCGTTTTCCTGTTTGCTTATGGCCGTATACAGCTCATTGAGTGCGGTCTTAGTGCCAGCATCGGTTTGTGGTGGTAAATAGACAGCTACGAAGAATATAGATAAAACATATTTTGGTAAATAGTGTGGTCTACAGCTTATCATGAGATACTCTACCTCAGGCGAGCAAAACCTAGATACTTCCTTAGATTTAGTGCACCAGCTGTTGTTTACAATATACATAGACCGCCACCCCTTGTCTTACCAGAGGCCGCTGTACTATCCTGCCGAAAAGCATAAAACACCCCATCTGTGTGTTATTCATGTCGTCGTTCCGCTCCAACTCTGTGAAAAATAAGATATTACAGTTTTTAATGTCCCGTTGGTAGGATATATGTGATCATGGTTCATCTATGTTTTTAACTATAGTGTCACGCGGGACTAGGTGTGTGTGCAGGAATCAGACGCAGAGAGAGAGTAACGGAGTAAAGTGCTTTACTATTGCACACCAAACTGATAAGCCCAATAAAATACAGGGCGCAGGACACTATACCAGACAACCCAAAACCACAGGGTGTCCAGTATAGAAAACAAAATACACCACGACCTAATATGTACACACGTAACAAAAGACAATCCCGCACAAAACAAGGGCGGGTCAAACTACTACATATAGGGAAGCTAATTAAACCAAAATACACACAGGTGAAACTAAACTAAGAAGACAAAACCAACAGACAAACGAAAAAGGGATTGGTAGCGGCTAGTAGGACGGCGACGACGACCGCAGAGCACCACCTGAACAGGCAGGGGAGCCAACTTCGGCGGAAGTCGTGACATATAGACTGTACAGTCGTGGCCAAAAGCTTTGAGAATGACACAAATATTAATTTCCACAAAGTTTGCAGCTTCAGTGTCTTTAGATATTTTTGTCAGATGTACTATGTAATACTGAAGTATAATTACAAGCATTTCATAAGTGTCAAAGGCTTTTATTGACAATTACATCAAGTTGATGCAAAGAGTCAATATGTGCAGTGTTGACAAATCTTTTTCAAGACCTCTGCAATCTGCCCTGGCATGCTGTCAAAACTTCTGGGCCACATCTTGACTGATGGCAGCCCATTCTTGCATAATCAATGCTTGGAGTTGGTCAGAATTTGTGGGTTGTTGTTTGTCCACCTGCCTCTTGAGGATTGACCACAAGTTCTCAATGGGATTAAGGTCTGTGGAGTTTCCTGGCCATGGACCCAAAATATCGATGTTTTGTTCCCCGAGCCACTTAGTTATTACTTTTATCGTATGGCAAGGTGCTCCAGCATGCTGGAAAAGGCATTGTTCGTCACCAAACTGTTCCTGGATGGTTGGGAGAAGTTCCTCTCGGAGGATGTGTTGGTACCATTCTTTATTCATGGCTGTGTTCTTAGGCAAAATTGTGAGTGAGCCCACTTCCTTGGCTGAGAAGCAACCCCACACGTGAATGGTCTCAGGATGCTTTACTGTTGGCATGACACAGGACTGATGGTAACGCTCACCTTGTCTTTTGTTCCCACATGCTTCAAGAGGGCCACCATTGTTCCTGTTCCCAAGAAAGCTAAGGTAACTGAGCTAAACGACTACCGCCCCGTAGCACTCACATCCGTCATCATGAAGTGCTTTGAGAGACTAGTCAAGGACCATATCACCTCCACCCTACCTGACACCCTAGACCCACTCCAATTTGCTTACCGCCCAAATAGGTCCACAGACGATGCAATCTCAACCACACTGCACACTGCCCTAACCCTTCTGGACAAGAGGAATACCTATGTGAGAATGCTGTTCATCGACTACAGCTCGGCATTCAACACCATAGTACCCTCCAAGCTCGTCATCAAGCTCGAGACCCTGGGTCTCGACCCCGCCCTGTGCAACTGGGTACTGGACTTCCTGACGGGCCGCCCCCAGGTGGTGAGGGTAGGCAACAATATCTCCTCCCCGCTGATCCTCAACACTGGGGCCCCACAAGGGTGCGTTCTGAGCCCTCTCCTGTACTCCCTGTTCACCCACGACTGCGTGGCCACGCACGCCTCCAACTCAATCATCAAGTTTGCGGACGACACAACAGTGGTAGGCTTGATTACCAACAACGACGAGACGGCCTACAGGGAGGAGGTGAGGGCCCTCGGAGTGTGGTGTCAGGAAAATAACCTCACACTCAACGTCAACAAAACTAAGGAGATGATTGTGGACTTCAGGAAACAGCAGAGGGAACACCCCCCTATCCACATCGATGGAACAGTAGTGGAGAGGGTAGCAAGTTTTAAGTCCCTCGGCATACACATCACAGACAAACTGAATTGGTCCACTTACACAGACAGCATCGTGAAGAAGGCGCAGCAGCGCCTCTTCAACCTCAGGAGGCTGAAGAAATTTGGCTTGTCACCAAAAGCACTCACAAGCTTCTACAGATGCACAATCGAGAGCATCCTGGCGGGCTGTATCACCGCCTGGTATGGCAACTGCACCGCCCTCAACCGTAAGGCTCTCCAGAGGGTAGTGAGGTCTGCACAATGCATCACCGGGGGCAAACTACCTGCCCTCCAGGACACCTACACCACCCGATGTCACAGGAAGGCCATAAAGATCATCAAGGACATCAACCACCCGAGCCACTGCCTGTTCACCCCGCTATCATCCAGAAGGCGAGGTCAGTACAGGTGCATCAAAGCTGGGACCGAGAGACTGAAAAACAGCTTCTATCTCAAGGCCATCAGACTGTTAAACAGCCACCACTAACACTGAGTGGCTGCTGCCAACACACTAACACAACTCCAGCCACTTTAATAATGGGAATTGATGGGAAATGATGTAAATATATCACTAGCCACTTTAAACAATGCTACCTTATATAATGTTACTTACCCTACATTATTCATCTCATATGCATACGTATATACTGTACTCTATATCATCGACTGTATCCTTATGTAATACATGTATCACTAGCCACTTTAAACTATGCCACTTTGTTTACATACTCATCTCATTTGTACATACTGTACCCGATACCATCTACTGTATCTTGCCTATGCTGCTCTGTACCATCACTCATTCATATATCCTTATGTACATATTCTTTATCCCCTTACACTGTGTACAAGACAGTAGTTTTGGAATTGTTTGTTAGATTACTTGTTATTACTGCACTGTCGGAACTAGAAGCACAAGCATTTCGCTACACTCGCATTAACATCTGCTAACCATGTGTATGTGACAAATAAAATTTGATTTGATTTGATTTTTTCCAGACAAGCTTTTTTCCGGATGCCCCAAACAATCGGAAAGGGGATTCATCAGAGAAAATGACTTTACTCCAGTCCTCAGCAGTCCAATCCCTGTACCTTTTGCAGAATATCGATCTGACCCTGATGTTTTTCCTGGAAAGAAATGGCTTCTTTACTGTCCTTCTTGACATCAGGCCATCCTCCAAAAGTCTTCGCCTCACTGTGCGTGCAGATGCACTCACACCTGCCTGCTGCCATTCCTGAGCAAGCTCTGTACTGGTGGTGCCCCGATCCCGCAGCTGAATCAACTTTAGGAGACGGTCCTGGCGCTTGCTGGACTTTCTTGGGCGCCCGAAGCCTTCTTCACAACAATTGAACCTCTCTCCTTGAAGTTCTTGATAATCCGATAAATGGTTCATTTAGGTGCAATCTTACTGGCAGCAATATCCTTGCCTGTGAAGCCCTTTATGTGCAAAGCAATGATGACGGCACTTGTTTCCTTGCAGGTAACCATGGTTGACAGAGGAAGAACAATGATTCCAAGCACCACCCTCGTTTTGAAGCTTCCAGTCTGTTATTCGAAATCAATCAGCATGACAGAGTGATCTCTAGCCTTGTCCTCGTCAACACTCACACCTGTGTTAACGAGAGAATCACTGACATGATGTCAGCTGGTCCTTTTGTGGCAGGGCTGAAATGCAGTGGAAATGTTTTTTGGGGATTCAGTTCATTTGCATGGCAAAGAGGGACTTTGTAATTAATTGCAATTCATCTGATCACTCTTCATAATATACACTGTTGCAATTCATCTGATCACTCTTCATAATATACACTGCTCAAAAAAATAAAGGGAACACTTAAATAACACAATGTAACTCCAAGTCAATCACACATCTGTGAAATCAAACTGTCCACTTAGGAAGCAACACTGATTGACAATACATTTCACATGCTGTTGTGCAAATGGTATAGACAACAGGTAAAAATTGTAGACAATTAGCAAGGCACCCCCAATAAAGGAGTGGTTCTGCAGGTGGTGACCATAGACCACTTCTCAGTTCCACTTAAGAAGCAACACTGATTGACAATAAATTTCACATGCTGTTGTGCAAATGGAATAGACAACAGGTGGAAATTGTAGGCAATTAGCAAGGCACCCCCAATAAAGGAGTGGTTCTGCAGGTGGTGACCACAGACCACTTCTCAGTTCCTATGCTTTCTGGCTGATGTTTTGGTCACTTTTGAATGCTGGCGGTGCTTTCACTCTAGTGGTAGCATGAGACGGAGTCTACAACCCACACAAGTGGCTCAGGTAGTGCAGCTCATCCAGGATGGTACATCAATGCTAGCTGTGGCAAGAAGGTTTGCTGTGTCTGTCAGCGTAGTGTCCAGAGCATGGAGGCGCTACCAGGAGACAGGCCAGTACATCAGGAGATGGAGGAGGAGGCCGTAGGAGGGCAACAACCCAGCAGCAGGACCGCTACCTCCGCCTTTGTGCAAGGAGGAGCAGGAGGAGCACTGCCAGAGCCCTGCAAAATGACCTCCAGCAGGCCACAAATGTGCATGTGTCTGCTCAAACGGTCAGAAACAGACTCCATGAGGGTGGTGGTTGTGCTTACAGCCCAACACCGTGCAGGACATTTGGCATTTGCCAGAGAACACCAAGATTGGCAAATTTGCCACCCTGTGCTCTTCACAGATGAAAACAGGTTCACACTGAGCACATGTGACAGACGTGACAGAGTCTGGAGAAGCCATGGAGAACGTTCTGCTGCCTGCAACATCCTCCAGCATGACCGGTTTGGCGGTGGGTCAGTCATGGTGTGGGGTGGCATTTCTTTGGGGGGCCGCACAGCCCTCCATGTGCTCGCCAGAGGTAGCCTGACTGCCATTAGGTACCGAGATGAGATCCTCAGACCCCTTGTGAGACCATATGCTGGTGCGGTTGGCCCTGGGTTCCTCCTAATGCAAGACAATGCTAGACCTCATGTGGCTGGAGTGTGTCAGCAGTTCCTGCAAGAGGAAGGCATTGATGCTATGGACTTGCCCGCCCGTTCCCCAGACCTGAATCCAATTGAGCACATCTGGGACATCATGTCTCGCTCCATCCACCAACGCCACGTTGCACCACAGACTGTCCAGACTGTCCAGGAGTTGGCGGATGCTTGAGTCCAGGTCTGGGAGGAGATCCCTCAGGAGACCATCCGCCACCTCATCAGGAGCATGCCCAGGTGTTGTAGGGAGGTCATACAGGCACGTGGAGGCCACACACACTACTGAGCCTCATTTTGACTTGTTTTAAGGACATTACATCAAAGTTGGATCAGCCTGTAGTGTGGTTTTCCACTTTAATTTTGAGTGTGACTCCAGACCTCCATGGGTTGATCAATTTGATTTCCATTGATAATTTTTGTGTGATTTTGTTGTCAGCACATTCAACTATGTAAATAAAAAAGTATTTAATAAGAATATTTCATTCATTCAGATCTAGGATGTGTTATTTTAGTGTTCCCTTTATTTTTTTGAGCAGTGTATATGAAAATTGCCATCATACAAACTGAGGCAGCAGACTTTGTGAAAAATAATATTTGTGTCATTCTCAAAACTCTAGGCTAATAGGACCGATGGTGAATGGAGATTACCTACTCGCTGTCAGATCCTTTCAAGGCACCCAGACCTTCGTTCTCGATATCTCCGTCTCTTTCTCCTGCGAATGACAGGGATGAGGGCCTTGTCGGGCGTCTGAATTAAATCCTTCCCGTCTGACTCGTTAAAGAAGAAGTGTTCCTCCAGTACGAGGTGAGTAATCTCTGTCCTGATATCTAGAAGCTCTTTTCAGTCATAAGACACGGTGGCAGAAACATTATGTACAAAATAAGTTACAAATAATGCAAAAAAAACACTCACTTAGGGGATTGTAAAACGGCAGCCATCTCCTCGGGCACCATTATCCATATACATTTAGTCCTGCATGTATATTAATTCCAAAACAAAACATGAATGTACTGTTGTTGTGTTTAATGTCAGTTGTAACGACAAAACACTTGAACACTCTGTTAGCTTCCCGTGTGAAATAAAATGTAAACAATAGTGGAATGGCGTACCTGTTAACAGCCTAGCCCAATGGCGATGGCAGTGGCTGCACCTTGACAGATGTAAATCAGCCCAAGGCCAGCATTGATGTGTGCCAAAAAATGCATCAGGTCATTTTCTAGGCCTTATCCTAGTAAACTCATGTTGCTATAAGTTTAGCCTTCCAACAATTTTCTTAAACCCACCTTGGTCGCAATCAATCCAAAGGTTGGCCTCTTGGACAATACAAATTGTAATTTGTGAGAAAATACAAATGATTATTACTTGGCCTTTGTCTTATTAGAAGACCTGTTTTATTTAAAGTCCTAAGCAAGCACAATACCAGGATGAAATACCTTTTCACCTGTTTAATATTTGATTAAATAATGGTTGTTTTAACTTGTGCTCCTTCGACCTTGCTTCCTATTGCTGGGTAACATTTCCTACAGAAATCTATCATTTGATAGGCCTATCTGTTAAAGGGGAGGGGTGGCATATCCCCTCAACCAGTATGAAAGAGTCTTAAAGCATACCCTACTTTCACCAGTTTTAAAATGTCTGTAGTAAATTGAGTTACAATACCATGATGCATCTACAAATCTTAGATGCATCTGTCTTATTTTTTTTTATTGTACATTTTCGCCTGTATTTTGTACATTTTCACTCCAAATTCCCATTTGCGAAATTCAAATTAATTTTATGAAAACATTTATTTTGAAAAACCTAACTTATTTGAATAAAACACAAAATATGTTGCTGTAGTTTGTCTATAAATCATAAAAAATGTATAATAGTTGAAGTTTGCATTACACTACAATGTTTATTACGTACCAACACTGTGTCTGAGGACATACAGTACCAGTCAAAAGTTTGGACACACCTACTCATTCAAGGGTTTTTGTTAATTTTAACTATTTTCTACTTGTAGAATAATAGTGATGACATCAGAACTATGAAATAACACATATGGAATCATGTAGTAAGCAAAAAAGTGTTAAACAAATCATAATATATTTATATTGGAGATTCTTCCAACTATCAAATCAAATCAAATCAAATCAAATGTATTTATACAGCCCTTATATAGCCCGTACATCAGCTGATATCTCAAAGTGCTGTACAGGAACCCAGCCTAAAACCCAAAACAGCAAGCAATGCAGGTGTAGAAGCACGGTGGCTAGGAAAAACTCCCTAGAAAGGCCAAAACCTAGGAAGAAACCTAGAGAGGAACCAGGCTATGTGGGGTGGCCAGTCCTCTTCTGGCTGTGCTGGGTGGAGATTATAACAGAACATGGCCAAGATGTTCAAATGTTCATAAATGACCAGCATGGCCAAATAATAATAATCACAGGTCTCAGAGCGAGGGACTTCGCCGATTGAAACGGTATTAGCGCGCACCCCGCTAACTAGCTAGCCATTTCATATCGGTTACACTAACATAATTGCAGAAGCGTTTTCTAATGATCAATTAGCCTTTTAAAATTATAAAATTGGATTAGCTAACACAACATGCCATTGGAACACAGGAGTGATGGTTGCTGATAATGGGCCTCTGTACGCCTTTGTAGATATTCCTTTAAAAATCAGCTGTTTCCAGCTACAATAGTCATTTACAACATTAACAATGTCTACACTGTATTTTTTTTAATCAATTTGATGTTATTTTAATGGACAAAAAAATGGCTTTTCTTTCAAAAACAAGGACATTTCTAAGTGACCCCAAACCTTTGAACGGTAGTGTATATTTGTCTTAATTAAACATGTATTTCTTTAAATATAGCCTACACAAAAGTCTTCAACATACCAGTTTTTTTGTAAACTTTCAAAAGAAATGCTGTTATAAATAATACAATATTACACATAAAATACTTCAAATTATCCATTTATTTTTTCAAAGGTGGTTGCAATGCTGTGTAAAACAGTTGTACTGCACTAGAGTCATAAAATACATCGACATTCTCAACATTTAGCATGTCTTTGCAGGGGGGCTATTCAAATAAAAATGTGTCCGCATCGTGCTGCCAGCATAATATTCTGCTGCTAGGAGAACAGTAATGCGGGATGACATGCCTAAAAGGGAGGTTGCTCTGGAGCTTCCACAGTGCTCTGATTGGTTAAAGGATCACGTTTGTAATTTATATATAAATAATTGCGGTGATGCGGTGGCAGTGATGATGGTAGAGGGTTTCAAACTGTTGTCTCACCGCCAGACAGCTCCAACTGGTGCAGGTTTTGGGTGCCTTCCAGATAGATAGCCCATATTTATGTGCTTCCTTTGCCAGTGCAGAATGTCCAGTATGTGTCTGGAATTTACCCAATCCCTCCCCTTTAGTCTGACATCTAAAGTTCCAAATCCAACTGTAGGCCTTGACTCCAACTAACCTAATTTCTCAGGACACATGACAGCCTCCTCTATATCTGAATACCCCCATGAGAATTGGAGCTGGCTAATTAGTTGAGGTTCTCAGTGAGAGTGCATGTGTGGAAGTGCATGTAAGGCCAGAGTCACATTACAGATATAGGAAGGCCTAGTTCATGAATAATTCATCATCCTCTGTGGGTCAATCAGGCCCTGCATGGCTAGGATCTCCATGCTCACCTGAACCTGAACACAGACAGACAGAGACAGGAAAACAAATACAGACAGACAGACAGGTTTGGGTATTGGGACATCCAGATACCCAGAAATGACACGCACGCACGCGCGCGTACGCACACACGCGCACACACACACACACACACACACACACACACACACACACACAAACACACACACACACACACACACACACACACACACACACACACACACACACACACACACAATATCTATGTCAGAGTGAAAGCTGTTCAGGCATTTACTTGACCTACATGCACCAATAAGCTGAAACCCCCAAAGAGAGTGGACTCTCATGCCCTGGATGAAGTAAAAACAGTCTGATATCAGGTTATGGCTCTAGTGAATATTACAGTTTTCTTTTATTGCTTTGGAACTATTTTCACAAGTTTGTGGTACATTTTCACAACTCTTAGTACAAAACTCAAAACTGGTCACACGTGTAACGCAGTCAGTCTTTCATTGCAAACCTGTCATTGTGCATTCATTTGGATTGTAAACATCTCTCCCCACAAAACTTTTGATTCAAAATATACAGTACGTTTATTGTGAAATGTAATGAGAACACTGGTTTAATCACCAAAACACAACATATTGATAGCTTTTCAATTTAGTCGTTTTAACTACTAGTTAATCCAATAGCAAACAATGCCCTTAGAAGTGCTGAAAGTAATATGCTACAGTACTGTAGATTACAGTAGATTACACAGTTTTCACATAAGGCAATACACCTACATTACGCAAAACAATTGACAGAAATCTATACCAATCAAAGGTGTGCTCAATGAAAACATCCTCTACGATCATTCATGCAAAAAAAATAAAACAAATCCTGATATAATTGCAACTGTCTCTAATCAAATATAATAAATTAAATGAAACAAATTAAATGAATGAAAATAAAACATAAGGCTTAGCACATATTCATTTGCATCAAGCCTGTCTTGAGCATTTGGCCGATGTGTTTCATAGATACCTGGTGCCACTTCAAAAGGTGTCCGATTGTTGGTAGGCTGAGGGATGCCACATTGGCAAAGGTGTCATCGTTTACCTCAACGGCCTGATTTATTTCAGACAACCGTCTGTCATTCCTGGCCCTCACCATTTCCACCACTGTCCACTCCTCCTGGTCGGTCAGCACACGGCCACGGCCAACAATATGGGCTGTTCTGTCAATTCTGAGGGTAGAACAGAGTATACTGTCAATATATCATACTGTAAGAATACTGGAACATGTTCTGTGAATTGACATGCATTATAATATGTAATTTCCTGTAAATGTCATGGTGAAGCATAGTTCATATCCTGCAGACTTACTGGTTTTCTTGGCGAAACGTTATCATGATCAAATTGACAGTTGATCTTTTCAGATTGGGGTGAAATAATCTGGCAGATTTGTCCATGGTAAGGCCTCTGTTTACCACATGGTCAGCGGAGATGCTTTCTATTTCGCAACAAAGCCTCCTTCACTTACGCCGCCAAACTTACCCTTGTAAAACTGACTATCCTACCGATCCTCGACTTCGGCGATGTTATCTACAAAATAGCTTCCAACACTCTACTCAGCAAACTGGATGCAGTCTATCACAGTGCCATCCATTTTGATACCAAATCACCTTATACCACCCACCACTGCGACCTGTATGCTTTTGTCGGCTGGCCCTCGCTACATATTCGTTGCCAGACCCACTGGCTCCAGGTCATCTATAAGTCTATGCTAGGTAAAACTCCGCCTTCTCAGTTCTCTGGTCACGATAACAACACCCACCCGTAGCACACATTCCAGCAGGTATATCTCACTTATCATCCCCAAAGTCAACACCTGATTTGGCCGCCTTTCCTTCCAGTTCTCTGCTGCCAGTGACTGGAACGAATTGCAAAAAATCGCTGAAGTTGGAGACTTTTATTTCCCTCACCAACTTCAAACATCAACTATCTGAGCAGCTAACCGATCGCTGCAGCTGTACATAGTCCATCTGTAAATAGCCCACCCAATCTACCTACCTCATCCCCATACTGTTTTTATTTTATTTACTTTTCTGCTCTTTTGCACACCAGTATCTCTACTTGCACATCATCATCTGCTCATTTATCACTCCAGTGTTAATCTGCTAAATTGTAATAATTCGCTCCTATGGCCTATTTATTGCCCTCCTCCTCATGCCATTTGCACACACTGTATATAGACTTTCTTTTTTCTACTGTGTCATTGACTTGTTTGTGTTATTGGCTTGTTTATTGTTTACTCCATGTGTAACTCTGTGTTGTTGTCTGTTACACTGCTGTGCTTTATATTGGCCAGGTCGCAGTTGTAAATGAGAACTTGTTCTCAACTAGCCTACCTGGTTAAATAAAGGTGAAATAAATCAAATAAATTCAAATGTTGATAGAAATTGCAAGTGTTCACACATCCCCTTTAGCATCTATATGGTGACCAACTGTGGTTACCACTATGTGAAATCAATTAGCAATAATGAGTAGTCATTACGTAAGGTTATCATGTATCCTACATGTCATTTAGATGTTTAGACTTCACACACATTTCTGTAGTTCTCAAAATCCATATAGAGTAGACAAAATAGTTACAAATCTATAGGTTTACCAAACGGTTAGTTTAGTGATTAACCATTAAGTGCAGTTGGATTAAGTGATGGTCAAATGTATTTAAATAATTAAGAGAATCGTGTGAAAAGTATTGTGAGCATTGCATTGTGAAAGGCAATTACTTTATATGAAAGGTATTTCTAGATGAAACACGGATTTAGGTTTGATGAAAAAGTTAGTGTGATTTCATGTGTTGTACTTAGTCAATTGAAAAGGTGCTTAAAGTTTTGAAAAAACAGCCTTTTTGTTCATCTGTTTGGAGTTTTGTACGGAGTTGTGAAATTGTACCACATACTTGTGAAAATAGTACCAAAGCAAGAAAAAAAAAGGGCAGGCAACATGCTGCTCTGAGAAACAGACCTACAGTAAATGCAGTAGTATGGCGTTGATGTAATTCTCTAGTTCTACAGTGGAGGTCCCTGTTGCTCATTAACTCCCTGGAGTCTATGACCCAAATGGCAACCTCTTCCCTATGGGCCCTGGTCAAAAGCAGTGCACTAGATAGGGATTAGGGTGTCATTTGGAATGCAAACCCAGTTTGTTTACCCAAGGTCCATTAGAACTCTGGGCCTTTTCACTTGAAGCACAGGACAGAGGTCACAGTAGTGTCAACAGCATTCCTTCACCTGGCCTGTGTATACGCAGGGGCAGAAGCAGGTGCATGAAAGTTACACAACGATTGGCAAGACTTCACCTCTCTTTAATAGCCATCACAATCACCCACTTTCTCATTCAGTTCTGAGTTACTGAGCACCGAACTAATTAGGAAGTCTTTCAATAAACTCTCTTAACCTCCATCAGACATATGAACAGAAGCCTTATTTACTTGCCAATTTATTTAAGAATACAACACAGAAACAATACTAAACAAATGAATACATAGAAAAACACTTTATTAATAAAAATATTAAAGCATTGCCAAGTTACACAAAGTTGAGTTTTCATAAAACGAGGATGACAATCTACTGCAGATTGAGGTCTTGACTTCCTCTCTAAACATGAACAATGTTGGTAAAGGGAGTTCACTGACTGACCTCTAATGAATCCAATTCTTAAAAAAAAAGAAAAAAGCTTAAATATCACAGATGGGTGGTCTTGATAGATGACATCTAGTCTCCTATCCTCCTGAAGTTGAGTCGGAGGTCCCGTGGTTTTTCACTGAGGGTTGCACTGTGATTGAGGAGTCTAGGACCCCTGGTCGATTAGGCAATATGGATGGGCGTGTTCCAGGTCGTTTTTATTGATAGATGACATCTAGTCTCCTATCCTCCTGAAGTTGAGTCGGGAGGTCCCGTGGTTTTTCACTGAGGGTTGCACTGTGATTGAGGAGTCTAGGACCCCTGGTCGGTTAGGCAATATGGATGGGCGTGTTCCAGGTCGTTTTTTATTGCAGTCACACTGCACACATTATCTCATACTTCTTACAATGCCTGGATAAGTATTTATCTTGAATGTAACAGGAACCACATTAATATGATAGTCTAGCAAATCTTCTAAAAATACGAGATGGGGACTACAGGCTGATTGACATATACAGGCCACAGGATGCAGCAGACTTCAGAGTTAGACTCCTTGTTGGGTTGGTCTGCTAGTCCTCCTCTCCCTCAGACTCGGACTCTACATGAGAAAATATACAGATTATTATTAAACAGCTCCTCTTAGTGGTCAAAATAGGAATTACAGGTGAGTGCTCATCACAGCCCAAGTCTACAGAATGTTAATAGTCCAGTTTCATTGATTCAACAATGATTTTCTGAAAATGCAATGGCTTTCTTTTCAGTTATTGATTAGGTTACCTGTAACTGTAACCTGTATTTAACCTGTAAATGGTACCTTCTTCTGCATTTTGCAGCCACTCAACAAACTTCTTCATCTGCTCGACAAAGACACCTTTCCCTTTGGTGGTGTGAGTGTCTTTGTACCACCTCAGAATGGCCTCCTCACTCAACACATCAGCTGGGTGGAGAGAAGACGGACAGAACAGGAACATTTAGCATAGCACCACAAGGAGAAGTTATGTGAAATTGGAATTTCAGTTTACTTCCTAAATTGAAATGGAATTGACCGCAACCCTGACTACTAAGACAAATGAAAGAGATACTTAAAAACTTTGGTTTTTTTATTTTTTTATTTTTTTATTTTTTATTTCACCTTTATTTAACAAGGTAGGCTAGTTGAGAACAAGTTCTCATTTACAACTGCGACCTGGCCAAGATAAAGCATAGCAGTATGAGCAGACAACACAGAGTTACACATGGAGTAAACAATTAACAAGTCAATAACACAGTAGAAAACAAAGGGGGAGTCTATATACAATGTGTGCAAAAGGCATGAGGTAGGCGAATAATTACAATTTTGCAGATTAACACTGGAGTGATAAATGATCAGATGGTCATGTACAGGTAGAGATATTGGTGTGCAAAAGAGCAGAAAAGTAAATAAATAAAAACAGTATGGGGATGAGGTAGGTGAAAATGGGTGGGCTATTTACCAATAGACTATGTACAGCTGCAGCGATCGGTTAGCTGCTCAGATAGCTGATGTTTGAAGTTGGTGAGGGAGATAAGAGTCTCCAACTTCAGCGATTTTTGCAATTCGTTCCAGTCACAGGCAGCAGAGTACTGGAACGAAAGGCGGCCAAATGAGGTGTTGGCTTTAGGGATGATCAGTGAGATACACCTGCTGGAGCGCGTGCTACGGATGGGTGTTGCCATCGTGACAAGTGAGCTGAGATAAGGCGGAGCTTTACCTAGCATGGACTTGTAGATGACCTGGAGCCAGTGGGTCTGGCAACGAATATGTAGCGAGGGCCAGCCGACTAGAGCATACAAGTCGCAGTGGTGGGTGGTATAAGGTGCTTTAGTGACAAAACGGATGGCACTGTGATAGACTGCATCCAGTTTGCTGAGTAGAGTGTTGGAAGCCATTTTGTAGATGACATCGCCGAAGTCGAGGATCGGTAGGATAGTCAGTTTTACTAGGGTAAGCTTGGCGGCGTGAGTGAAGGAGGCTTTGTTTTACATAGAAACTGTGAAACATTGTCCTGTATAAAATGATAACACTGACCTTTGTAGAAGAGCACCACTATCTTGGAGAAGGACTTCATGAAGTGGATATTGTCATAGCAGTACTCCTGGATCCTCAGTAGCAGCACCAGCTCTGACTGGCCCTGGGTGCTGAACGCTGCTAGCAGGGGGGCATAGTGCTGGAGGGGAGAGGATACACACCCCATCAACTGTCATTATATTCATGGTTGATGTTAGCGTTGTGCAGTACTTCAAGGTGTTTGAGAGCCTCCACAGTGACCAGCTCTCATGTTATAGAGTGGTTGGGTTAGGAGTGAGATAAGTTATTAATGGTTGATGTTATGATGTACTTTAAGGTGTTTGAGGGCCTCCACAGTGACCAGCTCTCATGTTATAGAGTGGTTGGGTTAGGAGTGAGATAAGTTATTAATGGTTGATGTTATGATGTACTTTAAGGTGTTTGAGGGCCTCCACAGTGACCAGCTCTCATGTTATAGAGTGGTTGGGTTAGGAGTGAGATAAGTTATTAATGGTTGATGTTATGATGTACTTTAAGGTGTTTGAGGGCTTGCTCGGTGACCAACTCCTCCTTCTTGTTCCACTCCACAGCATTCATGAGAATGTTCCACAGCAGACCAATCACAGCCTGCTCCTGGAGAGCACTCCTCTTCATCTCCTCCTTCACGTACACCACCATCTAGAACCACAGAATAATTCTTTACTGTCCATTATGTTGGAGAATGGAATTTATCATTTTTGCTTCTACAACCCAACCCAGAGACAAACACACCCCAATGAGGGGTTGAAAGCAGAGGGGGACGCAATGCAGTGCTCTTGGAGCTTGTTCAAGGGCACAAAGGCAGGACATGGTATCTGGTATTACACCTCTCGTATGGGGCAGTCCTGAGAGAGGCGCTCCTGCAGTTCTTTCTGCAGCTCCTTGCGTGTTCCCTGAGACTGCTGTACACGCATAAAGTCTGACAGCTCCTTCAGCCCCGCCTCATTGAAGTACTTTGAGAAGTGCTCCATGTTCTGCTTGTTGGCAGGAAACAACTCCTAGAGAAACAACAAGAAGTCTTGACTCAAACAACTTCCAATGAGCTTCAACCCTACAAATTCACTACAACAGTTCCCTTTTGTGGCTGAGCACAGTAAAACAAATTGTAGCACTAACCTCTAGGCCAGAAGTTCCCAACCTTTTCCGTTCCAGGGTTCAAAACCACTGCTCTAGGATACCTGCCTAAAAAGTGTTTCTTACCAGGAGTTTCTTATCCAGGTTAGCCTTCCTCAGGGCTGAGGTGACTGCATTGGCATCTTTCTCAGATATCCATGCCTTGAACATCTTCACCGCAAAGGATGCAGAGATACCTGCAAGATACCAATAACAGACAAGAGTTAGAGAGCAACTTGGAAGAAAGCCAGAGCTATGAATATATGGCAAAAATATATGCCTCAAGACCCCCCCCCCCCCCCCCACCCCCACACACACACCTTCCTTGACAACATTGTCACTGAAGAGGCTGGTGAGGATGGGTGGGGGCAGAGTGCCGTTAGCCAATAGGATACCAGTCAACATAGCCAGCTTGGTCTGCTCTGATTCGCTGAATGCCTTCAGGAACAGCAGAAGCTACGGGATAAAACATCAGGACAGGAAATTATGTAAACTAAAGACAACAGGATAAAAAATATCTACACAGTTGAAGATGCAAAGTCTAAGGATAATCCAAAACATAGGATAATCCAAAACTGAAGTAGAACTGCTGTAGCGACTTCATACGAGCGTGTTTCCTGTGAATACTTTACCTTTTTGATTTCCTCCTCGAAGGCATTCTGCAGGTACTTGTACCTCCTGATAAGCTTGTTAAAAACCTACACAAACACACAGAGGGACATGAGATTCAGTGACAGACACAGAGAGCTGGGACAGAGAGAGACAAACAGATCGTGAAGGAGTGCAGTGACTTTAATCCAGGAGGATAATATAAAAATTGTTGTTGTGGACACACTGGATACTCCCAGGGGATTGGTGGGTATTAGCAGATCTAATACCACTCCACTGCGGGTGTCTCCCTCCGACATCCCCTTCTACCCCAGTCAATGGTAAAACAGAGAGAGTATGTGTATACATGTGTGCTCACGCATTCATGAACAGCCATGGCCTGTTCACCCCACTATCATCTAGAAAGCAAGGTCAGTAAAGGTGCATCAAAGCTGCGACAGAGAGACTGAAGAAAAGATTCCATCCCAAGGCCATCAGACTGTTAAATGGCCATCACTAGCCTGCCTCCACCCAGTACCCTAAATTTGGTCACTGTCACTAGTCGACTACCACCTAGTTACTCTACCATGCACCTTAGAGGCTGCTGTATTTGATTGTGTGTGTGTGTGTGTGTGTGTGTACCAACCTGAGCATAGTGGCGGAGGTTGGCATGGTTCTCCTTGGTGGTAAACACACAGTGTTCTGTCACCTTGGTCTTGTCCCCCTCGTCAATGCGTGTCCCACCGGGAGCTGAGACAGACAGTTATTTACATTACGATTGTAGTGATTGAGAGGGCAGAACCAGCACAGCCGGAGAGGGTAGTGACCCTGGTGCCATAAAGATCAACACACCACTTCAATGACCATCTATCCCGCCCAGCCATAAAGCGATTAGAAAGAAGAGACGAACGGACATAGACAGACGGACAGAAAGACGTGGCAAGTCATCAGGGTCAAGGGTTAAAGCTTTAGCCCCGTTAGCTAGCAGCATGGGTATGTCCTTCCTGTCAGCTATAACTGTAGAATAATCAGAGCGAGACCTACCTATCTACCCTATGTTCATGATTGATTGATTTAACAAAAAGTTGTGGATATCATGGAGATAGTGGCGCATAAGGATGGGAGAGATCAGACCCTGATGTACAGTAATTAGTAATCACACGTTAACTGGATTATTACACAACATTACTACACCCATTCACAGGAAGGAGAGAGAGAGAGAGCGCGCTTTGTTTCCGCCTAGTCAATCATCTATTTACTATCATCTCTCCATTTTTTCCCCCTTTATCTGTTCCACCCCTGAGGTGGCTGTTGACATAGGGTGATCCATTGTTGTATCCTGTTTGGGCTAAATGAGGATGTATGTGAGGGCTTAACTACTCACTACACTTTCTGAAGTCTTAGAGCCGACCTGTTAGATCTGGATCTAATGTCTACTATCCCTGTTGACTTCATAACTGCTTCATAGGACTGCGGTGGATTAAAAAAAAATCATCACTTACTGTATGTATTCATGCAAATATCATACCGTCAGTGTAGCACATTTTATTAATAGTGTGCCTGCATGAACCAGGTACCGAGAGGCTGGTTCCTTTCATGTATCCCTGGTTTCCATCTGAGCTGCTGTCTCTCC
The DNA here is from genome assembly GCF_013265735.2 of Oncorhynchus mykiss. NCBI lineage: Eukaryota > Metazoa > Chordata > Actinopteri > Salmoniformes > Salmonidae > Oncorhynchus > Oncorhynchus mykiss. The sequence continues at coordinate 23,050,173 of NC_050572.1, forward strand.
CCTGACACTGCCAGGCTCTTATTATAGGAGCAGGGTAAACCGGTTATCTCTAATGGGCTTGACATGCAGTATGCAGTGACTGACACAGGCCCCATCCTGTGTGTGTGTGTGTGTGTGTGTGTGAGAGACGGAGACAGATTGACAGAGACTTTACATTCAATTCATTCTACAAAGATTACACACTGCAGGATGTGAATGAGCATGTGTTTGTGAGTGTGGTCAAAGACATACTCTTTGTGAGAACTCCATGCCATGTAAACAATGAGTGTGTGGGGAGAAAGACAGTGATTATAGAATAAATCTACCAGCTTAGGTCTGCAGGGTCACACTGACCACCAGTTAACAGGACAAAGGGTTCAGCATATTAATCAATGCCCCACCCCCCACCTCACTGAACACAAATATGTGTTCAAGTACCCTCATCTATTAGTGAGGAAAACGTGGGAGTTAGAACAAGTGAATACAGCTCAACGAGCAGTCCACTGACACATACAGGAGGAACAGTGTATCCGGTTCTCTGATAGGCCAGGATGTCTTTGACCCTGGTAATCTGACAAAGCCAGCAGTGATCTGTTTGTCCTTGCCTGAGAGGACATGGGCATGCTTGGTGCCCTAGTGCGAATACTGATACGAAGGGACCAGGATGGCCCATTACGGAGCAGTGAGCTGAAACCAGGTGCAGATGGCCATGATACTGTAGCTACCTTAGTACAACACCTAGCAACCTCATCAAGCGGGGCAGACCTCTTGGTGTAATGGCAAAGATTATGTACTGACAGTCCTGGGACCTGGATTCAAGGCCCGGTCGGGCTGCCTGCTAAATTCGGCGCAATCTACTCACCGAGCATGCTCCCCGCGATGAGGATGTCGAAGAGAGTGTCGGCATAGCGACGGTAGTCGAGTCGGGACCCGGTAACGTCCAGGAACTTGGCTACAGCATCGAGGTCCCCTCCTGCTTCGTTGAGGCCCAGAATAATTGTGTCTCTAAAAACTGTGGGCTCAAACTTCTCCTTTTCATCTGGGTGGGGAGGAAAGGGCAGAGGAGAACATCCTTGTTGCATGTACACTAATGTGTGTTAAACCTTAACACAGTTAACATCAGAAAGTGAGGTATGGTAAACCATGCATAATACAGTAGATTCCTTATGCCAGGGATCATCAACTAGATTCACCTGCAGGTTGATTTTTTTCTTGAGTGGATGGTCAGGGGGCCAGAACAATAATTACAAATAATTGGTAGACTGCAAATTGACCGCAAGAAGCCTAAACAGATTTAATATTTGACTAAAACAATCACGCTTAAATTTGTATACAGATTTTCCTAAATTAAAATCACTTGAAGCGTATTTTCACAATCTTTTACAATACAAATAAAATAAAAATGTGCTCAGAAAACTTGTCGGGCCAAATAAGACATCCCTTCAGTTCCCTAGCCAAGGTGTGATGAGGACAAGGGACCCTGCCCTGATGGGACACTACTTACCCTGGGGGAGAGTTAGCCTCCCCGATTGATCCTCTGTGGTTTTCCCAAAGAACAGTGTCCAAACGATATCCCCTTCATTAACAGATCACTGGGTATCAACACACGGCTCAAGAGAATCAACAAGGTGCCCCACGGAGTATGAACCCAATGTCCCTACGACACTACACGTTCTTCTGCTCTGTGAGTAATATATATAACAACACCCACTGCTTCTGGACTGGCAGGAAGTTCAGCTATAGCCTGGTCCCAGATCTGTTTGGGTGGTCATGTCTGGGAGTTGCCAAGAGAGCACAAACAAGAGAGCTGACGTTCTAGGAACTTAAACATCTTATTGACTGGGAGCCAGCCTGGATCGCAGTAGGTGTTGTGTAAGAGGGAATGTAAAGCCACAACAATCCATTGCTGCAAGATAACCCTAGACACAAAGAGTATTTATAGTCTGTTTATGTGTGGAGAGGACAGAAGAGAACAGGAGAACCCTGCTAAACCTTTGCTGGTCCCTTACTAAGAAGCAGATCTTAATAGGAGAAATCTACGCTAAAAGTGTGCATTGACACTCTGGAGGTCGTGAGACTCAAAAAGATAATCAAGACATCTCACAGTCTTAAAGAGGCAGTTGATTTAAGAAACGGGTTCAATTATTTGGTACTGCAACGTAACATTGTCTGTCGTCTTGACAACATATTGGTATTGCAATTTCACACCATGCATGTTGTCTTGCCAACATACTGTATGTGGTAAACATTAGGCATTGACATTGGGCGTTGACAGCTGTCTGTGGCTGTAACTCAACTCACCCCTTTTCCTGGTCTTGAACCGCTGGCCTGTTAGCACTGGCTTCTGTTGCTTACCGGTATTCATAAAAGTCTTGAGGAAGAAAACACACACACAGAATCAGGAAATGAGCAGACCATTAGCACTACAACATACAATAGTACCATTCCATCGAATGACAGAATAACTTTGTTTCTGTCGGGCCTACTGCAACAGCAGTCTGTAAACAAAACATATTTAAAGGCCTGTAACATTATTTATACGTGTTAATATGCCCAAAATATACAATGTCTGACAGTTTACTAACAGCCAACAAACCATTTAATAATAGTTTATAAGCGCTTCAGTCCACCTCAGACCTTCAAAATGTCACTGAGCAACCATTTATTTTCTACAGGCTTCCACAACTAAAAGTCTTATTTTCTTATGCCCAACTAGAGTCCAGACGGCTAAAGGAACAGGTGAAAGCTCTATGCTTACCGGCTGTGAGTCCCTCTTACCAGTGACAGTGAGTTATTTAGAGTGTCACTGAATGCCCTGTGAATGTATCAGACTTGTCCTGCCTGTCAACCTTGTGCCCTGTGCTATATACTGTATGTTGTAGGCTCATCCCGGTCCATGTCCCTGCAGCGTAAACTAGTCTCTCCCTGATTCGCTCAATCTAATTCCCTCTGAATCCCCCCTCGCCCTCTCTTAGACGCGTGTCAAATTACACCAAGGACATGTCGGACCACGGTACACACACACACTCACACACACACAAAGGTTCTTTGAGGGCACACTCCTCCTTAGGACAGACATATACAGTCAGACAGGCCAGTACTAGAGGGTCAAGTGATTAAGGTACTGTATAATCTACTTTACCACACCAAGACATGTTGTCTGGAGGGGATTCCACAGAGCACACAGTAGTAACCTTGTCCCAGACCTGGATGTGCTTTAGCCAACTTCTCTGACTGGGTGACATATCATAATTGGTACAGCAGTGTCAGGGTACAGGCAAAAGCCAGGGTGACAAGTCTGCTGAAAAAAAATGGAAAAAAACCCAAAACATTTCTGGACAGCTACTAAACAAAAATGCTGAGGATGGCAAATAAAATAGCAGAGTACCCCTCCCATTTGGGTTCAACTCAAGAGTTTGCGCTCCTGCCGTCCAGGAAGCACTACAGACTCCCATGTGTGCCACACAAACTGACCCTGATGAATAAATAAGGAGAACAATAGGGACATGCCATCTCGCTCACCATTTCGCAGTGCATTCTCTTGTACGTAAAGCAAAAATCAGACATTTCGACAAAGAAATATCTAATATGTTTGGCATGACAAGGAATGAGCAGAGCAGGGAGGACTTGTCTGAATTTTACAGATGGGTTTAGGCTGTCTGTATCTGAAATCAAATAAAAGGTGTATTGGTCACGTAAACAGATTTGGAGAAGTTATCACAGGTGCGCCAACAATAGCTAGAAAACAATATGCAAATAATCCCAAAGTAAAAATGCACTCATCAGAACGAGCAATGTCAGAGACCGTAATATAAATACAGGACCAGTCAAAAGTCTGGACACACCTACTCATACCAGCGTTTATTTTCACTATTTTCACTACTCCAGAGTACAGGCCTCGGTGTAACACCCATTCCTCCGACGCTAAAACGCAAATCCGACCATCACCCCTGTGTCTTGTTTTGTCTAGGGGTTTTGTAGTCTATGGGGTTGTGTTCAGTTGAGTGTTCTAGGTAAGTCTATGGTTGCCTGGAGTGGTTCTCAATCAGAGGCAGGTGTTTATCGTTGTCTCTGATTGGGAACCATATTTAGGCAGCCATATTCTTTAGGTATGTTGTGGGTGATTGTTCCTGTCTCTGTGTTTTGCACTAGTTAGGACTGTTTCGGTTTTTCCACGGTTTCTTATTTTGTATAGTGTTCACGTTTTCATCTTTCATTAAAGATGTTTAGAAATTACGACGTCCTCCTCTCCTTCCCAGGAAGAAAACCGTTACACATATATGCTTATTACAATCTATAAAGCATTATAGATGCAAGTGTTACCAACAAATCACATTTGATGGTTAGGGGTTACTTAAGGTTAGAGTGAGCCTCTTGTCTCCCTACAGCTCTGCACAATGTTTATTCTGTAAAAAGACCTCTAGAAAGCACCAGACAATACCCACGGCTTCAGTCTTTTTACCACAGTGAGAGCACAGAGAGCTGAGGACGGATAGTCTGCCTTGGGGGATGGTGGAAGTGGTCCCACAGCAATTATCAGTGTGGAAGATGTAAACAGGACTCACCTGATGTAAACCTCCACACAGTTGTGTCACCTCAGATGTAACATTGTGAAAAGGAGAAGAAAATCTGACATTTTCTGTGATGAGGAATTCAATCTGAATAATGTCCCTTTTCAATACTAGGTGGGGGGGAGATAAAAATCAACCCTCCTTTCACAATATTACTCCTCTGTTCATTTAGGCATCTAGAGCCAAATCTCAGGGTAACAGTCTGTCACGAGAGACTCCTCTGTTAGTGGACCTCTACTCTACTTCATTGACTCCATGACAGAGGACCAATTTGATGTGGATGGCTGCGCTAGTAACGTTGCGGACCAGTTTCATAACCACACGTAGATATGGTCAGTCACAACTAGGGTTGCAAAGGATAGGATATTTTCCAGTAAATTTTCCATGGGACGTTAAGCCCTGGAATTAGGGGAATTAAAAAAACAACAAGTTAGCTTATAACAGTGAACCTTTTTTGTGGGATAAACATGAGGAAATTCTAGGTCCTGCAGGATATTTTGGTTAAACTATCCGCAATTGTATGCACAGTGCACTCTTCCATCACATGTACAGTGCATTCTTCCATCACATGCACAGTGCACTCTTCCATCACATGCACAGTGCATTCTTCCATCACATGTACAGCTGATTCTCAAGATCTTCCACACTAATGAGATGCTATTGAGCTCACACTACTACACTGTCTGAGCCAAGGACTACATGCTTTCTGGTAAGTTTTGATTACAATACTGGGTGGGGTGAATATAATTTTATATGACACTATTTTTTTATTAACTAGTAAATAGTAGCTTACAGCAACGTGTGTTTAAAATAATTTCTAATTTAACAATTTCTGCTAGTTAGTTTTTGCTACCATGTGGGTTTTAGCTTGCTTGAGCCTGCTAACTGAAGAGTGTTAATGCACCTGTTTCCATACATGTTTCATTTTAAAATATTTATCTTACAAAAAGAGTTGAGTACATATGCAAATACTGTGCCAAATCATACGTGAAGAATGTAAAGATGCAGAATCATCTTGCCAAGTGCATAAAGTTCCCTCAGCGCTCACAACAAGCAAACTGACAAAAGTCCCTCTAGTTCTAGTCGAGGTGAAAAGTGATGAATCAGACACCTTATCGATAGCAACAGCTCATGGTCCTCCTGGAATTAGAAGTTGTTTTTTTTACTCAATGGAAGAACATAGAGAAATGCTGATGAATGTCTTTCTCGAGCTGTGTATGCAACTGGTTCACCTCTGATGCTCACAGGCAATGTGTATTGGAAGAGATTTCTGAATGTTTTTCCTCCCAGCATACACACACCTCCAACCAGACATGCTTTATCTACTCATTTGCTGGATGCAGTTCAACAGAGTTCAAGTGAAGGTCAAGCAAATCAGAGAAAGCAGACTGTGTTGCAATCGTCTCTGATGGGTGGTCGAATGTTCATGGGCAAGAAATAATTAACTACATCATCTCAACTAGTATTCTATAAGAGCACATACACAAGGGACAACAGACACACTGTTCTCCACATTGCAGATGAGCTGAAGGCAGTCAATGACCTTGGACCACAGAAGGTATTTGCACTGGTGACAGACAATGCTGCGAACATGAACGCCCATTGGCTGTGCTGCTCATGCATTGAATCTGCTCATCAAGGACATCATGGTACTGAAAAGAATGGAAACACTCTACAAGAGAGCCAAGGAAATGGTTAGGTATGTGAAGGGTCATCAAGTTATAGCAGCAATCTACCTCACCAAGCAAAGTGAGAAGAATAAGAGCACCACATTGAAGCTGCCCAGCAACACCTGTTGGGGTGGTATTGTCATCATGTTTGACAGTCTCCTGGAGAGGAAGGATTTCTCTCCAAGAAATGGCCATATCACAGTCTGCCGATATGGACAGCCCCATCAAGAGGATCCTCCAGGATGATGTATTTTGGGGGAGAATGGTAAGCAGCCTGAAACCTATAGCAGTAGCCATTGCACGGATTGAGGGAGACAATGCCATCCTGATTGATGTTCAGACTCTGCTTGCCGATGTAAAAGAATAAATCTGTACTGCCCACTTCACTGTTGTGCCAAGCAGAGGAAATTCTGAAATACATCAAAAAGAGTGAAGAGTTCTGCCTGAAGCCCATACACGCCGCAGCGTACATGTTGGACCCCAAGTATGCTGGCAAGAGCATCCTGTCTGGTGCAGAGATCAACAAGGCCTTTGGTGTCATTACTACCGTGTCTCACCACCTTGGCCTGGATGAGGGCAAGGTTTTTGGCAGTGTGGCGAAGTACACTTCCAAGCAAGGGCTTTGGGATGGAGATGCAATATGGCAGTCGTGCCAACATATCTCATCAGCCACCTGGTGGAAGGGACTTTGTGGATCTGAGGCTCTTTCCCCTGTTGCCTCCATCATCCTCCAAATCCCACCAACATCAGCCGCCTCAGAGCGCAACTGGTTCTTGTTTGGGAACACACAAACACTGACCAATACAAGGGTTGAAAAATTGGTGGCCATGTGGGCAAATTTGAGGTTTTTTGAGCCTGACAACCAGCCATCCTCAAGGTTGGAAAGTGACAGTGAAGATGAGGCCTCAGAGTCTGATGTTCAAGAGGTGGACATTGAGGAGGTCCAGGGAGAAGACATGGAAACCTGAGAGGAAGACAACCAAAGCTTTAGTTTCTAGATCATTTTACAGATTTAGGAGATGTGATGGATCATTCAATATTCCCTTTCTTTTGTTGTTCAGTGAAATCATCCCATGTGAAGAGTCAACTAATTTAATTAAAATTAAATTTGTAACTAAATTGTTTTTAAAAATGATTTATATTGGAAGGATTTAATCATTTGCAATTATGTCTACGTATGATAAGGCAAAAGGTTTGTTTGTCTCCATATGATATGGTAAATATATTCAATGCAAAAAACATGACATTTAAATGGTATTTATATGCATATATTCCCGTTAATTCCCGTATATTCCCGTTAATTCCGACGGAATGTTTCCATCTGTGAATATTCCCCAAAATGTGCAACCCAAGTCACAACCAGTGCTTTCAAAAACACACCCCTTGTGATTTCACGTCAAACCATGTGCATTGTCACCATCAACACACGTCTACCTGCCACCAACATGCATGCACGGACACATATCAAATGTTATTAGTCATGGGCCTTCCGGGTGGCACAGTGGTTAAGGGCGCTGTACTGCAGTGCCAGCTGTGCCAGCAGAGACTCTGGGTTTGCGCCCAGGATCTGTCGTAGCCGCCCGCGACCGGGAGGTCCGCGGGGCGATGCACAACTGGCCTAGCGTCGTCCGGGTTAGGGAGGGCTTGGCCGGTAGGGATATTCTTGTCTCATCGCGCACCAGCGACTCCTGTGGCGGGCCGGGCTCAGTGCACGCTAACCAAGGTGGCCAGGTGCACGGTGTTTCCTCCGACACATTGGTGCGGCTGGCTTCCGGGTTGGATGCACGCTGTGTTAAGAAGCAGTGCGGCTTGGTTGGGTTGTGTATCGGAGGACGCATGACTTTCAACCTTCGTCTCTCCCGAGCCCGTATGGGAGTTGTAGCGATGAGACAAGATAGTAGCTACTAACAATTGGATACCACGAAATTGGGGAGATAAAGGGGTAAAATCCCCCCCCCCCAAAAAAATGTTATTAGTCACATGCTCCGAATAACACCTCACAGTGAAATGCTTACTTATGAGCCAAGTAATTAAAGAGCAGCAGTTAAATAACACGGGGGGTACCGGTACAGAGTCAATGTGCAGGGGCACCAGTTAGTTGAGGTAATATGTACATGTAGGTAGAGTTATTAAAGTGACATAGATAACAAAAGAGAGTGGCAGCGGTGTGAAGGGGGGGGGTAGCGGCACTGCAAATAGTCTGGGTAGCCATTTGGAATAGGTTTGTTGAGCCCTCTTCATGACTGTCTTGGTGTGCTTGAGCTTGATAGTTTGTTGGTGATGTGGACACCAAGGAACTTGAAGCTCTCAACCTGCTCCACTACAGCCCCGTCAATGAGAATGGGGGTGTGCTCTGTCCTCTTTTTCCTGTAGTCCACAATCACCTCCTTTGTCTTGATCACATTGAGGGAGAGGTTGTTGTCCTGGCACCACACGGCCAGGTCTGACCTCATCCCTATAGACTGTTTCGCCTACCACTCTTGTCTCATCAGCAAATGTAATGATGGTGTTGGAGTCATGCCTGTCCATGCAGTCATGAGTGAACAGGGAGTACAGGAGGGCACTGAGCACACACCCCTGAGCACCCGTGTTGAGGATCAGCGTGGCAGATGTGTTGTTACCTACCCTTACCACCTGGCGGCAGCCCAGGGAGGTGTTTAGTCCCAGGGTCCTTAGCTTATGGATGAGCTTTGGGGGCACTATGATGTTGAGCACTGAGCTGTAGTAAATTAATAACATTCTCACATAGGTGTTCCTTTTGTCCAGGTGGGAAAGGGCAGTGTGGAGTGCAACATCTGTGGATCTGTTAGGGTGGTATGCAAATTGGAGTGGGTCTAGGGTTTCTGGGATGATGGTGTTGATGTGAGCCATGACCAGCCTTTCAAAGCACTTTATGGCTACATATGTGAGTGCTATGGTAGTAATTTAGGCAGGTTACCTTAGTGTTCTTGGGCACAGGGACTATGGTGGTCTACTTAAAACATGTTGGTATTACAGACTCGGACAGGTTGTACACACAGGCTTTGTAGGCCTGTCCAACTGACATTCAATGCCCAAAATACAATTCCTGGAAACAGGCAACAGTCGCCAGAGAATGCTGACAGGGAGACTCAACAGCCTCTGTGGAGCTCAATGTTTCTGATAAGAACTACAGAAAGTGTGTGCTGGTATGAGAGAATGACATTGAAACGTGACTACAGTATAAACAGACTGGTCTCATAGATTAGACATAACATAGTAAACATGTTACATTTGGTACGGTTAAATAAGACAGATGGTTAAAACAAAAGTAGAGTGGTTGGTCAGGCTGGATGGCTAGGTGTATAATGCGAACGTCTAGCAACCCAAAGGTTGTGAGTTTGAATATCATCAGGGACAACCTTAGCAATTTTCAACTACTTACTACATTTGAGCTACTTAGCATGTTAGGTAACCCTAACATGAACCCAAACCACTAACCCCTAGCCTAGCTAACGTTAACCACCAAGTTAGAATTCATATAATATTGTATGTTTTGTAAATTTGTAACATAGTGTAACGACCCTGGGTTTATAAGCGCGGAAATCGACTCTGCCGTTTGAGCATGCTTTTACGGCACAGTCGATAGCGCGCCGGAGCTCGGGCTCGAAGGTCGAGGGTTCGAGACCTGCTCCCTGCTGTTTGATTACACTGGTGTCAGAAGTGGGATAAAACCCAGGGTCGTTACAATATCATACGAAATGGGGTGTCTCGGATTTATGTACAGAATAATACGAAATGCTCTGAGATTAGGTTGGTATAAAATAATGCACCTCAATAAGTGAGTGCCCTATCATATTGTAGGTTGGCATTTTGTCATGTTTGTTCTGGAGGTACTAGCTAGACTCTGTAACAATAACCACATAAAATCAGATTTTAATCCTAGCCCGAACCTTAACCTCACCGCTAACCCTAACCATAAAATAAGACCAAAAACCTTATTTTTGTTTCATGAAATTTTACAATAGACACTATTTTGACTTTGCAGCTAAGGGGAAATAGCTCAAGTTCTTCCTCAAGGACAAGCCTCATGATTCAGACTTTATTTTCCCTTACGGTTAAGGTATAATTCAATACAAAACCGTAAATGATTTATAATCCACATGATAATTCAAATGCCCTGTTGCTGCTGTAGCAAACTGTCTACTATAGCCATTTAGCCAATGCACTCCCAACGAGCTCAGCAGCAGAGCGGTTACCTCGATCGTTATTATTGGATCACTGATAATCTGTACACGTGAAGACAGAGAGAGCTGCATATGATTATTTTATTAGGCAAGTCAGTTAAGAACAAATTATTATTTACAATAACGGCCCAACCATAACCCGGAAGATGCTGGGCTAAATTGTGCGTCGCCTTGTGGGACTTGTGGGACTCCCAATCACGGCTGGAATCGAACTCTGAGATGCAGTGCCTTAGACAGCTGTGCCATTCGGGAGCCCCGAGGCTATTCAATTCCAAATATACCCGAATGCCAGTCTCGTTCTCCAATATGTTATTAGGTCTTTGGAGGACGTGGGCACTATCATGTCACAAATAATGTTTATAAAGCTTCTTTAAAATGATACATAATAGGTAGTAGCTACATTGTACAGTAAGTAGCCCATGCCCGTAGTCATTTCCAAAAACCGCCCAACCCCTGCGCGCACCTGTAGCGCACCTCATGGTCGGCAGAACCAGCTTGATATTTGTCGAATAAAACAACTTCTATAAAGAAGTACTTACGACGAACAACAAACAGTTTAGGAGAGTGTAAGGCATGATTTAAATTCCGTTACATGACTAAACTTGTCACAAAATCTCGCCAAACTAATCAAGTTTAACAGTTAAACCTGAAATAGTATTACATTTCACGATGTGAAATACTTGAGGGACTTACCCTGCAGTGGTTGACTCTACAACAAGTTGAGATGACAGAAGAGAATAAAGAATAGGCACTTATCGCAGCGTCGGACTGACCACTTGAAATACAGTCGGGATAAACCAAAGACGTCAGCATAGTGGAATCCAGGCAGAATTAAATATACCAAACGATGACAACATACGGCGATCTTTGTACTTCAAATACATTTATTACAAACAATTTGATTATAAAGAATAATAATATATATGTTCGATATACATGCATGACATTAACGCTATGGACATTCTGTCACCGCTTTCTTCACATTGTGGTGTAGTCCAAGGATGGTTTATTCCTTTTAGAAATTTGGTGAAGTAAATCATCTTCTACTGTCGTCATGTCAAATGGAGTGACGAGTTTGGGATAAATCCATATCCACAGCCATATATTGTTTGTCAACACTTGTGAACTCAGAATATTAATTACATGTGAACAACAAAGATAATGGCTGCTCCCAAGAAAGGTGATATTTCAGCACACGAGCGGGAAATATTTAAGGTTATTGCTGCAGGTAAATTGCTTGAAGATTTTTTTTTGCCTGACTTTGTAAACACGCTTTTCTGTTATATTGATTTTTTCAGTGCATATTGCCACAATATTGTCTTGCGTTGTGACACCAATATGATTAAAGCAATTATCCACAGGCATTTTTGCTGTTGTCATGTATACTCCCTCATCCGCCTCTAGGTCATCAGGCTGCTGATTATCCCGCACACCTGTCACCAACGTCAAGCGCACCAGCACCTCATGACACTCACCTGGACTCCATCACCTCCTTGATTATCTTCCCTACATCTGTCACTCCCCTTGGTTCTTTCCTCAGGTGTTATGGACTTTGTTTTCATGTCGGTGAGATGTTTGTGGGTGATGTTGATTGGGTTGTTAATTAAAACACTCCCTGTACCTGCTTCCTGACTCTCAGCACACTCGTTACAGCTGTAATAATTTTATAGTAATAATTTCATTAGCCTAGGTTACTTCCCATAGTAGTCGCAATAACACTATGACAAATTAAATATATTTGTATACCAAACTGCTGGAGTGCAGCTGTTTTCACAATCGCAGTTTCTTGCCAAATTGTATACCTATGGGGTGAGAATGAGATATTGCACAGATCATTTATAAGAGAATGTATGAGATCGAGGTATTGCATGTTTCAATCTATATCTAAAATCTCTCTCAGGTGATGTGCAAGATGTTGTAGAGCTGCTGGGCTCCAATGATGTCAGAGTCAACTGTCTGATGAGGTATGGATGGGGCTAGGGAGTCTTGTGGAAATCTGACAATGTTACCTGTGGCGTTTGTGTCATTTGTCAATGCTAAAATGAGATTTGTCATTCATTTGCACAAGATATCCTTGTCCCAGATCCATATGCTAGCCATAAATACCCCTGAGATGTTTAGAATATTATAAACCATAACTGTCATTTAAAAGTGAATTTCACTAAAATCCTCTACACATACATGCTAATGGTTAGTGCCACAAACAGAGTGATGTAATTGGGATGATGTAGCCATAGAGGCGTGTGTAACGTGGGTGTAGGCCTGCAGCGTGTGTTTTCCATTGTTATGTAGACAGATGGCGAAGACTCTTGAGGGCAGGATGCAGTACTCCAGGACGTTCCACAATAGCATCACGCTGCCACTAGATGTAACCCACAGACTACTTCAGACCACGTGTTGTGTTGTGTTGTGTCCAGTCTGTCAGAATCAGATGGGGCAGCAGAGATGACAGTATATACTTTGGTGCTGCTGCCCGCTTTAGATCTGTCTGAAGAGATCTATCTGTCTGGACGTGAACGCAGGACACAGAGAGAGGTAACACTCTCAGACCTCTTCTATATAAGCCTGCTGGCTACAGTCATGTTTTATTAGTTGTATGTACAGGTTACACATGGTATACATCGTCAGGGCAGTGCACCAATGTACAAGAATAGTCTGATCTGTTTTGACTGTCTAACCAACTGCATACGCCTGGTGGCTGTCATTCTTCAGTTAGATGAGAGAACCTAGTTATTTACAAGTGTTTTTCTGAGTCAGTTATGAAGTCATAGGAGAGTGTTTATTCTGTAGCCTACCAAGTGACCAGTCAGTACTCAGCTTGAGGTTTCTGCCACAGTGTTTCTGTGAAGATTAGTGCTTCTTTACGTAATAGGATTTCAGTTTGTTGAAACATTGGAAAGTGTTAATTTGTTTCTCTTGAACAGCTTTGTTTGACATCTTCTCTAGAACATGAGCTGTGACGGCTTCGCTCTCACACACTCTTAGGAAAAAAAAGGTGCTCTCTAGAACCTAAACGTGTTCTTTGGCTGTCCCCATATGAGAGCCCTTTGGAGAACCCTTTTTGGTTACAGGTAAAACCCTTTTATTCCAGATAGAACCCTTTCCACTGGGGGTTCTACATGGAACCCAAAGGGGTTCTTCAAAGGGCTCTCCAATGGGGACAGCTGAATAAGCCCTTTGGAATCCTCGCTCTTTATAGTTCTCTCCCTCGCTCTTTATAGTTCAATTCAATTCAAGGGCTTTATTGGCATGGGAAACATGTGTTAACATTGCCAAAGCAAGTGAGGTAGACAACATATAAAGTGAAAAACAACAAAAATTAACAGTAAACATTACACATACAGAGGTTTCAAAACAGTAAAGACATTACAAATGTCATATTATATATATATATATATATATATATATATATATATATACAGTGTTTTAACAATGTACAAATGGTTAAAGGACACAAGATAAAATAAATAAGCATAAATATGGGTTGTATTTACAATGGTGTGTGTTCTTCACTGGTTGCCCTTTTCTCGTGGCAACAGGTCACAAATCTTGCTGCTGTGATGGCACACTGTGGAATTTCACCCAGTAGATATGGGAGTTTTTCAAATTTGGATTTGTTTTCGAATTCTTTGTGGATCTGTGTAATCTGAGGGAAATATGTCTCTCTAATATGGTCATACATTGGGCAGGAGGTTAGGAAGTGCAGCTCAGTTTCCACCTCATTTTGTGGGCAGTGAGCACATAGCCTGTCTTCTCTTGAGAGCCATGTCTACCTACGGCGGCCTTTCTCAATAGCAAGGCTATGCTCACTGAGTCTGTACATAGTCAAAGCTTTCCTTAATTTTGGGTCAGTCACAGTGGTCAGGTATTCTGCCGCTGTGTACTCTCTGTTTAGGGCCAAATAGCATTCTAGTTTGCTCTGTTTTTTTGTTAATTCTTTCCAATGTGTCAAGTAATTATCTTTTTGTTTTCTCATGATTTGGTTGGGTCTAATTGTGCTGTTGTCCTGGGGCTCTGTAGGGTGTGTTTGTGTTTGTGAACAGAGCCCCAGGACCAGCTTGCTTAGGGGACTCTTCTCCAGGTTCATCTCTCTGTAGGTGATGGCTTTGTTATGGAAGGTTTGTGAATCACTTCCTTTTAGGTGGTTGTAGAATTTAACGGCTCTTTTCTGGATTTTGATAATTAGTGGGTATCGGCCTAATTCTGCTCTGCATGCATTATTTGGTGTTCTACGTTGTACACGGAGGATATTTTTGCAGAATTCTGCGTGCAGAGTCTCAATTTGGTGTTTGTCCCATTTTGTGAAGTCTTGGTTGGTGAGCGGACCCCAGACCTCACAACCATAAAGGGCAATGGGCTCTATGACTGATTCAAGTATTTTTAGCCAAATCCTAATTGGTATGTTGAAATGTATGTTTCTTTTGATGGCATAGAATGCCCTTCTTGCCTTGTCTCTCAGATCGTTCACAGCTTTGTGGAAGTTACCTGTGGCGCTGATGTTTAGGCCAAGGTATATATAGTTTTTTGTGTGCTCTAGGGCAACAGTGTCTAGATTGAATTTGTATTTGTGGTCCTGGTGACTGGACCTTTTTTGGAACACCATTATTTTGGTCTTACTGAGATTTACTGTCAGGGCCCAGGTCTGACAGAATCTGTGCATAAGATCTAGGTGCTGCTGTAGGCCCTCCTTGGTTGGTGACAGAAGCACCAGATCATCGGCAAACAGCAGACATTTGACTTCGGATTCTAGCAGGGGGAGGCCGGGTGCTGCAGACTTTTCTAGTGCCCGCGCCAATTCGTTGATATATATGTTGAAGAGGGTGGGGCTTAAGCTGCATCCCTGTCTAACCCCACGACCCTGTGTGAAGAAATGTGTGTTTTTTGCCAATTTTAACCGCACACTTGTTGTTTGTGTACATGGATTTTATAATGTCGTATGTTTTACCCCCAACACCACTTTCCATCAGTTTGTATAGCAGACCCTCATGCCAGATTGAGTCGAAGGCTTTTTTGAAATCAACAAAGCATGAGAAGACTTTGCCTTTGTTTTGGTTTGTTTGGTTGTCAATTAGGGTGTGCAGGGTGAATACATGGTCTGTTGTACGGTAATTTGGTAAAAAGCCAATTTGACATTTGCTCAGTACATTGTTTTCATTGAGGAAATGTACGAGTCTGCTGTTAATAATAATGCAGAGGATTTTCCCAAGGTTACTGTTGACACATATTCCACGGTAGTTATTGGGGTCAAATTTGTCTCCACTTTTGTGGATTGGGGTGATCAGTCCTTGGTTCCAAATATTGGGGAAGATGCCAGAGCTAAGGATGATGTTAAAGAGTTTTAGTATAGCCAATTGGAATTTGTTGTCTGTATATTTGATCATTTCATTGAGGATACCATCAACACCACAGGCCTTTTTGGGTTATTTTGTCCTGTAACTCATTCAATGCAATTGGATAATCCAGTGGGTTCTGGTAGTCTTTAATAGATGATTCTAAGATCTGTATTTGATCATGTATATGTTTTTGCTCTTTATTCTTTGTTATAGAGCCAAAAAGATTGGAGAAGTGGTTTACCCATACATCTCCATTTTGGATAGATAATTCTTCTTGTTGTTGTTTGTTTAGTGTTTTCCAATTTTCCCAGAAGTGGTTAGAGTCTATGGATTCTTCAATTGCATTGAGCTGATTTCTGACATGCTGTTCCTTCTTTTTCCGTAGTGTATTTCTGTATTGTTTTAGTGATTCACCATAGTGAAGTTCTCTCCCTCGCTCTTTATAGTTCTCTCCCTCGCTCTTCATAGTTCTCTCCCTCGCTCTTTATAGTTCTCTCCCTCGCTCTTTATAGTTCTCTCTCTCTCTCTCCCTCGCTCTTTATAGTTCTCTCTCTCTCTCCCTCCCTCGCTCTTTATAGTTCTCTCTCTCTCTCCCTCCCTCGCTCTTTATAGTTCTCTCTCTCTCTCCTTCCCTCGCTCTTTATAGTTCTCTCTCTCTCCCTCCCTCGCTCTTTATAGTTCTCTCTCTCTCTCCCTCCCTCGCTCTTTATAGTTCTCTCTCTCTCTCACTCTTTATAGTTCTCTCTCTCTCTCTCTCCCTCGCTCTTTATAGTTCTCTCTCTCTCCCTCGCTCTTTATAGTTCTCTCTCTCTCTCCCTCACTCTTTATAGTTCTCTCTCTCTCTCTCCCTCGCTCTTTATAGTTCTCTCGTTCTCTCCCTCGCTCCGTCTCTTTGTCTAACATTCTCTAACACTTTCTACCCCCCTCCCCCAGCTGGTGCTTCTGATCAGGGAATGCCCTCTGCTGGTGGACGTGGGCGCATTAGAGAAGTGTTACCATGTCATGGACCGGCTATGTGAGCAGTGTGTGAAGTAGCAGGATATGAACGTGGTGCTGGCCATGAAGATGCACTACATTAGCTATGTGCTGCAGAAATGCATGGCCTTTCTTCTGGACTGTGATTTAAAAAAATGTTTTATTTCACCTTTATTTAACCAGGTAGGCTAGTTGAGAACAAGTTCTCATTTGCAACTGCGACCTGGCCAAGATAAAGCGTAGCAATTCGACACATACATCAACACAGAGTTACACATGGAATAAACAAAACATATAGTCAATAATACAGTAGAACAAAAGAAAAGATTGCATTGCTAGCATTCTAACCTGTACCCATCCAATTTAATTATTTCTTTTAACATTTACAGACTAACCATTGGGTACTAATTGTTGTGTTTTATAGTGCTTTATATTGCGTGCATACCTTATGTAAACTGTATCGACAGTTCCCTAGACAATTTCCATGTTTCATTGTCTTTAAAATATATTTTTTTGTAAATCTCTTCTCTCAGCCTGTTGAAGGGGAGGGATGGAGATGGTTTTCCTCAGTACCAGGAGAAGTTCATTAGAGACTGCATCAGGAAGTTTCCCTGCTGTGAAGCCGCACTGCTACAGCAGCAGGTCATGAGCATCGCAACAGTGGAGATCGTGAGTGAACTTCCACTCATTCATCCATTCAAACCTTCCTTTGACTTAGGTCTCATCCCCCAAAATTGTTTTAAACTGCATTGTTGGTTAAGGGCTTGTAAGTAAGCATTTCACTAAGTTCTACCCCTGTTGTATTCGGTGCATGTGACAAACAACACTTGATTTGATTTGGTGTAAGGCTCCTATGGACTCATGTAATTTGTCCCTGCGGAAATGAATCAATTGAAGATGGATTGGATTATGCAAAACATTTTAAATGTGTAATTTGCATATTAAGGAGACCATGTTCATTCTCAATTAATTTAGATTATATTGACAATTGATGTTATTACAAATGCCTTTCTGTATGGCAATGTTCACTCTTCAATGTTTAACATTCCATGTTCCACTGCTTCTCGTCTCCAGGGTAACGACCAGACAGCGTTCTCAGTATTAACCCAGGCTCTCATGGGTAAGATGACCTTCATAGATGCTGATTTCTGCACTACGTGTGGAGAGAGAGGGGCAGAGAAGAGATGTTCCCTCTGCAACATGGTAGGAAAACCACCTCCGAACTCTGATACAGAAGCACGTGGTTTCTCTCATTTGTTTCCCTCTCTATTACTTTGGTTACACTTAATGATTTCAGCCATGAATACGCCATGCTTATATGCTAATAAATGTTTTATTTTACTACTACAGGTGACTTACTGTGGCCTGATTTGTCAGCGACTCCACTGCCCCACCCATAAGATCTGTAGAGGACTGCAGGAGAAGGATACCCCGAGACTGAGGGAGCACTGTGGTAAACTACGCACTCCTATCTGTTGAAAACATATACAATAGGTTTGCTATAGTTATACTACACTGTGCTATGTTGCTCCATACTGGACATGCTTTTTAGACCAGGAATAGGCTTATTCTGAGTGTGGGATACAGGCCACAATAGCCTACTTTACTACTGTAGCTTGTTACATACTTGTAGCTTTCTGATGCCTTCAAAGTTCAGCTTTAGACTGTTTCCCCTCTCTATCCTGGGTCCAGACGAGGAGAGTGACATGGTGAAGGAGACAGCCAGCTTCCTGGCAGAGCTGCGTTTTTAAGGCAGAGGAGCATTGCGTCGTTAGGGTGTCCCAGTCCCTCAGCGCCAGACCAGCTAAACTGTCCCTCCACATCCTCAGAGGGACCACTGTCCTGCCACCAGGAATGAGAAGGACTGCTGGTGTTCTTTTCTACTGGGTAGTTAATTGATTCATTGATGAAATGTTACTGATTGGCCAGAGTTCAGTGAAATTAATAATGAAGTTATATTGAACTGAATTGATTCCATTCACTTGGTGTATGAGGTCTGAATCAATCCCTGATTTAAAGGAGAATGATGAAAATCAGCATTATTACTGATTGGCCAGGATGTCCAGATTGAGAGAAAGGGGAATGATGAAAATCAGCATTATTACTGATTGGCCAGGATGTCCAGATTGAGAGAAAGGGGAGAGTGAGGATGAATGCTTTATTCACCAAGCAGCTGGACTGGAGTTTAAGGAAGGACTGTTACTATGGACCCAATGAGGTCTATTCTGTTTAGAATAGGGGAGACTGAAGTATTCAGGGTGTGTATATGATGCACAATAGCATATTGGGTGCGTTTACACAGGCAGCCCAACTCTGATCTTTTGCCCCCCAAACATATTTTGACCAGTCAGATCAGATCTTTTGCTGAAAATTGGGCAAAAGATAAGAATTGGACTGCCAGTGTAAAAACAGCCATTGAGGTGTAGTTGTATTGGCTCTAATGTGACTTGCTAGTTTGCATGTCTTTTGAGCAAATTCTTTCTTATTTCAAATGTGAGCCTTTAATAATCTTTAACGTCTTAAAATAACAATTTCCTCCCTTACATTTGTAATGTGAAAAATACTTTCATGTATAAATAGGACCACCTGACTGAACAATACGTGTCATTGTTATGGCAGTGGATAAAACACACAATATGTGTTACTCTAAACTTGTGATTTCCTTCTATAACTTGAGACCCATGGATCATCTTACCAGTGATGTATCCATATCAGTCCATGTCACAGATGATCCACGGATGACCCAATGACGATCTGACTTCAATGCTGGACCAACATTTACACCCAATTGAAAATGTAAAACTGGGAACCAAAACAAATGGCAATCACATCAATAAAGAGTGCCTTAATAGTTGTCCTTCACTGTCCATTTTGTTGTTATGGGGACATTCCCATATTTTTGTTTTGCCACTAGATGGCAGCTTTCCCCTTTATTGCCATCCATTGCAATGATTCTAATGACTGGTTATTCAGCTACTGCACTCTGTCGGCAGGGTTCAAAGGGTACTGGAGCATGATGTTTTGGCTGAATCTATAGTTCTATACAATATGCTGTCAGACTTTCTTTGCAGAGAGTGAGCATTCTCTACATAAAACAATGTTCATTCCAATTCTCATAGTGCAGACAGTAACCTTTAATTCATAGTCATGTGTCAGCCAGTCAAGACACAAGGTCTTCATAAACAAATACATCTCCCAATATTTCAATAACTCCATTGTTGACCTGTTTTTGTTAGCGGCCTCCTCTTGGTTGCTATGCCAGAGTGGGTCTTCAACACCATCTATATAATAACTATAGTTCCCCAAGGGCAGGAAAGGAGCACTCATGGACCATCTTCTCACACAAACATCAGATACTTCAGGTAGTTAAGTCCTACGGCCATGCTGTTGAATTCTATAGACCCCTGTCTCCGCTTCCTGTCAGTATTGTTCTCAAGCTTCCACTGCCCAGGGTCCCACGGGAGAACAGACAGTGGCCCCTGCCTCTTATGGCTGCTGCTGGTCATAGTGTATGTGTGTGGTTGCTGCTCATAGTGTGTGTGGCTGCTGCTCATAGTGTTTGTGTGTGTGGCTGCTGCTCATAGTGTGTGGCTGCTGCTCATAGTGTGTGTGGCTGCTGCTCATAGTGTATGTGTGTGGTTGCTGCTCATAGGGGCCAGCTAACTAACGAGCATGGTGCTGTCATGTTGCCTGTCTGAATAGAGCCATAACTGACTCATCCCCCATCCTCCACAACCCCTCTGTTAACTCATCCTCCACAACCCCTCTGTTAACCCATCCTCCACATCCCCTCTGTTAACTCATCCTCCACATCCCCTCTGTTAACTCATCCTCCACATCCCCTCTGTTAACCCACCCTCCACAACCCCTCTGTTAACCCATCCTCCACATCCCCTCTGTTAACCCATCCTCCACATCCCCTCTGTTAACCCATCCTCCACATCCCCTCTGTTAATCCATCCTCCACATCCCCTCTGTTAATCCATCCTCCACATCCTCTCTGTTAACCCATCCTCCACATCCCCTCTGTTAACCCATCCTCCACATCCCCTCTGTTAACCCATCCTCCACATCCCCTCTGTTAACCCATCCTCCACATCCCCTCTGTTAACCCATCCTCCACATCCCCTCTGTTAATCCATCCTCCACATCCCCTCTGTTAACCCATCCTCCACATCCTCTCTGTTAACCCATCCTCCACATCCTCTCTGTTAACCCATCCTCCACATCCCCTCTGTTAACCCATCCTCCACATCCCCTCTGTTAACCCATCCTCCACATCCCCTCTGTTAACCCATCCTCCACATCCCCTCTGTTAACTCATCCTCCACATCCCCTCTGTTAACTCATCCTCCACATCCCCTCCGTTTCCTCATCCCTCACATCCCCACTGTTACCCCCCCCCCTACCATCCCCCTGTTTCCCCCTCTATTATCCCTCTCTCTTCACCTATATGTCATGTCACTCACGGAAGCATAAAAGGATTGATCTCAAATTTCAGTTTTTTGAGATGTATAAATGTGCGAATGCTGCCTGCGTCATGGTATCATATAACTTTGATAGTCCTCTTTTAAGCCCCCAGGTTCCCTCCTCTCAGTTTCCCCTCAGCCTCATCCATTCCCTCCCCTTCTTCCAGACAGTATGACTAACATTGCTTTTTGGAGGTAATAGGAGATTGTTTGGACAGCGGGGCTTTTAAAAAGAAAGAAGAAATAAGATATGAAAAAGAAAAGCTACTTATTTAACAATATGGCATGAGCCTGGACAGTTTTACAGTGGATTTATTTTCACTCTTATCAAAGGAGGGGACATAGCTGAGGAGACGTTGGGTGAATTCATTGTCAGGGCAGGCCTGGGAAAGGAGTGAAAACAGACACTGGTTCTTAGGGGCAAGGAGTCGACAGGATGAATGGGTGGATGGAGGGATGAAGGAGGAGATCTAAACGTTTGTCTTATTCTCTGATTTGGGTAATGCATCATACATCATGTTGGTGAGTTTACCTGAAGCACCTGAACTGCAGAGATGGAGAGATCACTGGATGAGAGAACACATGAGAACTACAGTAATCACTACCTCTGATCCAGGGCATTAGTGCTTTCCGCTAGGAACGCACACTATCGCCCTGGACCAGAGTTATGTACTCACCTGGTCTGACTGCAGGGTCTCCAGCTGAGCTTCCTTGTTAAGACAAATCAATCCGTTCAGAAATTGAATTTTTTTTAAAACTATAAACTTACAAATCATCATGAAATAGAGTATCAAAGGATATGCCACTGGTATGTGGCACTCTTTGATTATCTACATATGATTTGCATACATTCATTCAATAATGAATACATTTACCTGATGGTCAACAAACCAGTAGTATTGCTAGTTTGTTATAAACCTTTATATAGGTGTTGATCATGTTTTGTCCACTGGCCTATCCATAGAGGACAGCAACGTTCATCAAACTATGTTGACAGAAACATCTATTAATTGTCTGTCTATGTGTTGACTCAACTGACTGGCCGCCTATGTACATAGTACTTGGAGGAGTATACAAGCTGTAAAAAAACGCACTGCCCTTTGCTTTTGTGGGCGTAGCTGTGAGTGAAAACGCCTAGGTCATTCAGAAAAAGCATGCACTGCATGCGCACTAAGATGTTGTGGCAAAACAAGAGGCGGGTATATAAGCGACTGAACAATAGGTAAAGTAACATCATAACGACCTAATTCCTCCTTTAGATCGCTGCACATACATTCTCTCACTCTCTACCTACCTGCCTGCCGAGTGCCTACGGGGAGGTGCAGAGATGCTTCTTACCACGAGTGGGTACCAGCTTGCGCTATTTTGCCTTCTGATAAGAAGCTGTCAAGCTGTCAAGAACGGCGCCACGGAAACGTTAAACGCTCAGTTGATCAGCACGGTCCAGGATACACCGAGTAGTAATGTATCAATGAATCAAGCACGCAACGGAGGAAGACGCTTGACCAGCGATGCGAGGAAAGGTGAGTTGCATGTTTATGCACATTCTAAATGGATTAATTCAACAATTCATAGTGGACCAAACAGAATCATTGTATACACTGATCCTGAAGTGTAATTTAGCAAAAGGTCAATATGTATATTGCTAAAGTATTGATTATATAGTATTGGAATTTATATAATTCTGTATATAGGCACATTTTCCACAGACAAAAATGGGAGTTAAATAAACTAAAGTTGAATCATAGACTTGAATGGGAGACTTGAGTGTTTGAATGGGAGAAAAGTTAAAAGTTCAAGCATTTGTAATTGTGTTGGACTTCTTGTTAACTCATGCTGCACATCAGATTACCCTGACCATGCCACAGTTATTGTTGAACTGTCAAAACCAATCTTTAATAAGAGCATTACATGGAATAATCCCAAATGCAACTCCAAAATAAATCAAACACACCTAAAATACTTTCAAGTATTTGCATGTCATTATCATTTGAGCATCGTTTGATTTATATTTTAGTTAGAATTTTTGGGATTACTCAATGTTCTGCCTAAAAGTGTGACAGCAAGATTAGGTTTTGACAATATGTATCTGACAGAAGGTAACAGTCTCTCTCGCTCTGTCACAGAGCAGGGCCAGGCACAGAGCCAGGTGGGCTGCAGAGAGCTGCGCTCCACCAAGTACATCTCAGATGGCCAGTGCACCAGCCTGAACCCGGTCAAGGAGCTGGTTTGTGCCGGGGAGTGTCTTCCCTCCCACCTACTGCCCAACTGGATCGGCTCCGGTCCCGGCTACACCGGAAAGTTCTGGAGCCGGCGGGAGGCCCAGGAGTGGCGTTGCGTCATCGACCGGACCCGGACCCAGCGCATCAGACTGCAGTGTCAGAACGGAAGCTCCAGGACCTATAAGATCACTGTGGTTACTTCCTGCAAGTGTAAACGCTACTCCAGGCAGAACAATGACTCAGGGAATGGGAAGTCAGAGGTGGAGGTCAGGCAGGCCCAGGGGCAGGGCCAGGGCCAGGGCTCCACACTCCAGGGGCCCAAGAGGAGGAAGGGAAAGGAAGGGAAGAATGGACCTTCTGGGCAGGAGGACTGGGCTGAAGAACAGCCTAAAAATGACTGAAAGGAGACTTCTGGTCAGGGGTGCTCTGTACACCTCTGAGGGGATGGAAGGTCTCTCTGTGCCCCCACTTAAGAAACAACTGCAGCACCAACAGACACTCGTTTTGTATAGCTGGAGCCAATGTGTTCGCTATGTTTAAAGTAGCTATATGGAGAAGGCTATGCAATGATTCTTCAGACAGTGCAACTGGTTTGCCAAATATTGACCACTGTGGATGTGTTTGTAAATGTATGTGTTTTTGTATGTGATAGAAGACTAGTTTGATTAGTACAAGAACCACATTAGACAACGTGAGATGAAGTGTTCCTATCAACAGCTGAGTATGTTGTCCAAATAGTCATGTTTATAATAACATAAAATGGCATGGTATGTATATAAATAGTGATTCTATACTCTTTGTGTTACTTTTCAAAGTATACTAGTAAAGAACAAGAAGGCCCTCATACTGTTAAGACTCCCAAATCATCGCTTTCTTGACAACATTTCCAACCCAAACAGATCTTCTTCTTGTCCAACAGACTGAGTGCTCACTTCCCAAAATATACACATTTCACCTCACATGACCAAATAAGCACATGATGCATGGTGGGGGCAAAAACAATTTGTGCATCTCTAATAATGTGATATCAATGAGACGGGCACATATAGTAGTTTCAGAAAATAATATTTAGGTACAAAAGGACCAAGTAAGAGACCTGGAAGGCAAGGCAAATCAAAGTGACAAATTCATGTAAGAAAGAGTCTGATATTAAACTCTTGGTTCAGACCTTTAGGAGACATGGTACCACAACGGTGAATCCAATACAATCCTCTTCTCAGTAATAGATGATCAGTATCTCACCCCCTCCTAGGAGTCTTTACATGTTCAATACCAATGTATCTCAGAGAGCTGATGTCGTGACGAGCCTCCATGAAATACGCAGCCACAGGGTTTCTCTGTACAAGTATCCCGGTATTACTCCTGTGTTCTGATATCCTTGTTTTCAGAGTTAGGCATAGGCCACAAATACACTTGATCAGGTATATCACTTTTTTTTTGTGGAACATGCCTTTAATCCTAATGACCTTGCCCGTAATAAGGTGATTGAACATTGTGCATTTGTTCATAAAGTTACACTAGGTACATCAGCCACATCTATAATTACTTTTAAAAGTATGTAACGGATTACTATGACAATGTAATATATTTTTGTAAGGAGATAGCTAAACTTAATAGAAATAAGCTCATCTTTTTTATATATATATTTGCTACATTCCATGTAATCACTTTCTGGACAAGTTGTGTCTCAAATTATTTGCCTTTGGATAATGAAATAAATATTGTCTACTATGATTAAATCACTGATTTAATATAAAAAAATGACTTTTCTTTAATTATTTGTATAATAACAATTGATTTACTTGTCAATAAATTGTGCTTTAATCATTAGTAGTTAAATGCCTTGAGCATGAGGCCACAGGCAGAGGAGCTATAACTTCACAGCAAACAGGAAGTCAGTAACAACAGAAGCATTAGCCAGTGATGAAATGTTCTATTGAGTGTAATAGAAACTGTACTCTGTGCAGGAATCCTCTCTCCTTCAGGCTACTGGGCATGTTCCAGTCAGGAGCTACATGTTAACATACATGATTGTGTCAGATACACCTTCATTGTAATACCATGAAAGCTATATATTTAGTACTTGCAGTGCAAGTATTACGGGGAAGTTATGTCTTCCTCAAAGAGCATTGGGAACCCTTGATATTCCTAGTTAGGGGATGGCAGCTAGTTTTGGCATTAGGACAGAGTGGTTCTAAATCTGACAGCACCAGAGTGGTGTGTACCATAAGGTGGAAGAAGCATAGGGAAATCATGTCTGTGAATCTCAGAGCAGAGCTTGTGTCATTGACACAATAATACAAGGCTTGTAAAACTTCCTCTCTGTAATTGTCCCTGACAACATATTCTCCTCCTGAGTAGCAGTGATGCTATAGGACTTGTAACTACTACCTTTAATTTGAATTGTAACTACCACAAACACACTATGAAAAAATGCTCTTACAATAAACTCATATTTGCAAAGTCAATCGGATGCCGTTAAAGAATTATAGACATTGTCCGACACTCTGCAATCATATTACTTACTCATTATTTTCCTCTCTCTCTCCCCTCTCTTTCTCTCCCTCTCCCCTCTCTTTCTCTCCCTCTCGCTTTCCCCCCACCCCTCTCTCTCTCCCCTCTCTTTCTCTCCCTCTCACTCTCCCCCCACCCCTCTCTCTCTCCCCTCTCTTTCTCTCCCTCTCGCTCTCCCCCCCTCTCTCTCTCCCCTCTCTTTCTCTCCCTCTCACCCCCCCCCCTCTCTCTCTCCCCTCTCTTTCTCTCCCTCTCGCTCTCTCCCCCTCTCTCTTTCTCTCG
Organism: Oncorhynchus mykiss; assembly: GCF_013265735.2. NCBI lineage: Eukaryota > Metazoa > Chordata > Actinopteri > Salmoniformes > Salmonidae > Oncorhynchus > Oncorhynchus mykiss. The sequence continues at coordinate 23,076,393 of NC_050572.1, forward strand.
CTCTCCCTCTACCTCTCTTTAATCTTGAAGCATGCAATTTGTAACTTATACCCTCTCATCACATCCTAGCCTGCCAGTGTTTCAATCTCCACACTGCTGGCCCCACCACATCCCCCCTCTCTCTCTCTCTCTCTCTCTCTCTCTCTCTCTCTCTCTCTCTCGCTGTTCAACCCTGGCTCTGTGTAGGACTGTGAACCATAATTACATGCTTATGGAAGCACTTCTGAAGCTCAGCCTTGTAATCTTGTAATACTTGACTTGTACAGAACTCCACATCCTGTCGTAGTCTGATGTCTCACACTGATAGAACTGCATCGAATACTTTCCCAGGAAGTGTGAGGCACCTTTCTTCTTTCTACCTCCAGAACCTATACCTGAGAAACTAGGGTCATGATCATTAGCGCCTGAAGAAACAAGAACTAAATCAGGGAGGGACTACTTGGACTTCATACTATTCCAATCAAAAACAGTCATTTTCATTTTCCATAAAAAAATTTTTTTGTTTCCTTTTCTATGGTGTGCCCAACTGAACTCAACCAGGTGGTTGATCTGATGACAGGGGGTAGATGGTGACCTTCTCACCCCAGCCGGGTGCTGGGCAGGTGGGGGTCGGAGCTGAACTGAGCGGTGTCCATGTGGTAACGATTCATTATAATGAGGCCCAATTAATTATGACATAATTATCTGCTATTACCAGGCTGGCTGCCAAACCAGAGTGTCATTTAGAGCCAATGCCACTACAAGGCTAATCCTCCCTATCACCAATAGTAGACATGAGGATACATGGGCTAGCAGCTTCCATGATCTGACACTGATCTGACACTGATGGGAAAAATGATCAGTCACAGCAAGCAGCAACACTGCATCAATCCATCTCCTTGCAACCAAACATCGTATCCCTTTTGCACAGCATAGAGCATATTGGTCGTAGTCAAAATAAAATGACTACTTCCGGAATGGCACCCCTGTTTAAAGTATTTAGTGCACAACATTTGGCCAGAGCCTTGTAGATGGACGGCGAGCCGGGCGGTCTCCATGTGTGTTCCGATTCTGAAACCAATAGCCAGGGTGTCAGGGAATGGCTGCTTAATTCTCAGAGAGAGAGAGAGAGGAGTTTAATCTCTGGGATGCACGCCTGATTCTAATTCCTGCAGGATGTTACACAAGGATGTCTTCATCCAGACCGTACAGAATCTGTCCTGCTAGACAAAGACAGCCTGTGATTGGTAGACTACAGCCCAGTGGAGGCCCCTGGGTTTCCGTTTCTAAAAGATCAAATCTTAGAACTGAAATTTCAGTTAGTTTCTGTTTTAGAGTACATTGGTGGAATGTAATGGCAGTTGACCTCATATGTAAATTCAGGAGAAAATCCAGTGTCCAAATTGACTTGAAGCCAGAGCTTAGAAGTGCAGTGTGGATTTAGTTTTCACCCTGTTCTAATGACAGTTTTTAATTATTATTATTATTATTTGTTTACATTATATGACCTGTTTATCCATGCTGTGACAGCTGGCTCTATCCCCATGCCCTCGTCACCCATTTTCTCCCTTCAGTCTGACATCATTGCCTCACTGGGACAACTACTACAATATAACCTTTTGAGAGTCTAGTAGAAGCCCAACACCTAACACTGGGATAATAAAAAATGCACCTAAACAGGTATTTTATTAATGAACATTTTACTGCAGTGGGCTAAATCAGGGTCAAACAGTGTTTCTTGGTAGTCTTTCTACTTGGAAACACAAGTATTACACCTCACACACAAGGTTATGGGCTCACTAAAAAGAAGACATCTGTACCATGTCAGATATAGAGTTGAAATGTATTACGTTTGGAGTTTGTATACAGTACATCACATGTTATACACATCACAGAAGACTGAAATATAAGGAAACCGTTTGACATAGAAACACCAGATTTTTGGCGTTTTAAAAAAAGTTGATTAATTATGAAATGATGAAACATGTTTAAAACATTCCACACATGACGCCACTAGAGAGTGATTTGGAAAGGTTTTTAACATTCATACAGTATATCACTCTGTAGTCAATAGTTCTCAACAGTTTAAATATCAGTGGCCAATACACAACACAGATAGGAAAACGTAGATGAGCAGATAGAACATTTTAGTTAATGAGCGTGCGAACCGGCTGGATATCTACGTGACCGGCACGCACCATCCCAAACAGTCCACAGACAATAGGCTGTGGTGATTAGGCCTACAGGTCGATGATACAATGTAGGCTACCTTTATAATAACCAGTCAATGTTATCATCTCTACTCACTTGTGATATGTTGTATAACAAGCGTGGAACATGTCTAGCAGTAGGAACGCTCTTGAAAATGCTAGCATGATATCTAAACATTAGCAAACTGTGGATGATGCCAAATATGAGGAAAATGCAATGGAGTGGAATGTCGGAGGTGATGGGCAGTGAGCATCGTCAAGAGTTGATATAGGCTAGTGTCAGCCAGGGAAGGAAGTGGATAGTGGGGTTAGTTGACCCTTGAGCCAAAAGGGGTGAGTCGAGCCACCTTTGTTTCTAGGAAACCATACACAAAATATATCATTTGACCAAATATTTAGTGAGGCTTCATACTTTCACGGAGTCTGTGAAGCAAGAAACCACATGGGAAAAGTGGTAAATTAGGTCTAAAAAACAGATTTTCACGAAGTCAAATGAATTTATTGTGTTACAGGTTTCATGATGCTTGTATTTAAACCAAAGTAGATACTTTAAATATTGTTCTATATGCCAATTGGGGTCTCTATAATCTTCAATATGAGGTCCTTAACCTAGCATGAAAGTACATCCCTGTAGCTGTGTGGGCTAATATTGTCATAATGTTTGCCTTGGAGTTAGTTGAGCCAATGGTTGAGCCAATGGTTGAGCCAATGGTTGAGCCAATGGTTGAGCCAATGGTTGAGCCAATGGTTGAGCCAATGGTTGAGCCAATGGTTGAGCCAATGGTTGAGCCAATGCAAGTTGAGCAAATTGAAGTGTTTTCTTCCCAACTGTAATGCAAGGCATTATCATTGAAATATGAGGTAACTACAGGGCCTGGCCTATGTTAAAAGTGTTTTAACCTGTGATTTGGTATTTTTGGTATTGTATTAGGCTCCCCTGTTGCAAAAGCAGCAACTACTCTTCCTGGGCTCCCCACAAAACATGAAACATGACATAATACAGAACATTAAAAGACAGGAACAGCTCAAGGACAGAACTACATGAATGTAAAAATGGCACATGTAGCCTACATGTCAATACATACACACACACTATCTAGGTCAGATAGGGGAGAGGCGTTGTGCCGTGAGGTGTTGCTTTATCTGTTTTTTAAAACCAGGTTTGCTGTTCATTTGAGCAATATGAGATGGAAGATAATTCCATGCAATATAGCTCTACATAATACTGTACCCTTTCTTGAATTATGTTCTGCATTTGGGGACTGTGAAAATAACCCTGGTGACATGTCTGGTGGGGTAAGTGTGTGTGTCAGAGTTGAGTAAGTTGACTATGCAAACAATTTGGGATTTTCAACACAATGTTTCTTATAAAAAGAAGTGATGCACTCAGTCTCTCAACTTTTAGCCAAGAGAGACTGGCATGCATAGTATTTATATCAGTCGTCTGATTACAATGAAGAGCAAGACGTGCCACTCTGTTCTGGGCCAGCTGCAGCTTCACTAGGTCTTTCCTTGCAGCACTCGACCACACAAGTGGACAATAATCAAGATAAGTCAAAGCTAGAGCCTGCAGGACTTACTTTTTGGAGTGCAGTGTCATAAAAGCAGAGCATCTGCTTAAAACGATTAAAATACAAAAAAGCGATTGTGATTGTGTTGAATGGCCGATTTCTAGATGCCGATTATGGCCGATTACATTGCACTCCACGAGGAGACTGCGTGGCAGGCTGACCACTTGTTACGAGAGTGCACCAAGGAGCCAAGGTAAGTTGCTAGCTAGCATTAAACTTATCTTAATCACTAGTTAACTACACATGGTTTGTGTTCATCTTGTTTATTTGCCTGAACACTAAAATACAAAATAACAATGTGAATAAACAAAACAAATGAAACAGTTCCGTGTGGAACAAACACTGACACGGAAAAGAATCACCCACAACTCAAACGTGAAACCAGGCTCCCTAAGTATGGTTCTCAATCAGGGACAACGATTGACAGCTGCCTCTGATTGAGAACCATACCAGGCCAAACACAGAAATCCCAAATTATAGAAAAAGGAACATAGACTGCCCACCCCAACTCACGCCCTGACCATACTAAAACAAAGACAAAACAAAGGAACTAAGGTCAGAATGTGACATGGTTGATGATATTACTAGTTTATCTAGCTTGTCCTGCGTTGCATATAATCGATGCGGTGCCTGTTAATTTATCATCGAATCACAGCCTACTTCTCCAAACGGGTGATGATTTATCAAGCGCCTTCGCGAAAAAAGCACTGTCATTGCACCAATGTGTACCTAACCATAAACATCAATGCCTTTCTTAAAATCAATACACAAGTATATATTTTTAAACCTGCATATTTAGGTAATATTGTCTGCTAACATGACTAACTTTTAACTAGGGAAATTGTGTCACTTCTCTTGTGTTCATTGCAAGCAGAGTCAGGGTATATGCAGCAGTTGGGCTGCCTGGCTCGTTGCGAACTGTGTGAAGACCATTTCTTACTAACAAAGACCGTAATTAATTTGCCTGAATTTTACATAATTATGACATAACATTGAAGGTTGTGCAATGTAACAGCAATATCTAGACTTAGGGATGCCACCTGTTAGATAAAATACAGAATGGTTCCGTATTTCACTGAAAGAATAAACATTTTGTTTCCGAAATTATAGTTTCTGGATTTGACCATATTAATGACCTAAGGCTCGTATTTATGTGTGTTTATTATATTATAATTAAGTCTATGATTTGATATTTGATAGAGCAGTAGAGCGGTAGTAGGCAGCAGCAGGCTTGTAAGCATTCATTCAAACAGCACTTTCCTGCGTTTGCCAGCAGCTCTTCGCAATGCATGAAGCACAGCGCTGTTATTGACTTCAAGCCTATCAACTCCCTAGATTTAGGCTGGCAATACTATAGTGCCTATAAGAACATCCAATAGTCAAATGTATATGAAATACAAATGGTATAGAGAGAAATAGTCCTATAATTCCTATAATAACTACAACCTAAAACTTCTTAACTGGGAATATTGAAGACTCATGTTAAAAGGAACCACCAGCTTTCATATGTTCTCATCTTCTGAGCAAGGAACTGAAACGTTAGCTTTCTTACATGGCACATATTGCACTTTTACTTTCTTCTCCAACACTTTGTTTTTGCATTATTTAAACCAAATTGAACATGTTTCATTATTTATTTGAGACTAAATTGATTTTATTTATGTAATATATTAAGTTAAAATAAAAGTGTTCATTCAGTATTGTTGTAATTGTCATTATTACAAATATATATGTAAAAATCGGCAGATTAATCGCTATCGGCTTTTTTTGGTCCCCCAATAATCGTTACCGGTATCGGCGTTGAAAAATCATAATCGGTCGACCTCTAATTCTGATTAACTCCAGAGATACACAACATCCTGAAATATATGTAGACATAATTGTTAGAAAGAATACTATACATGCGTTTCCCTTGACGGAGTGATGCTGAATGTACTCTCCCTTACATAGAGTATGTTCAAGCCTCAACCCAGTCTATAAAATGCAACACAGGGATATTTTCCTAAGACATTTTGTCATCATTATCCTCACAACTTCAAAACGTCTAGATCTTGACAGATCTATAAATGCTTTCATTTCAAGTCTTTTTCCTTTTCTCTTCATTGGCACCTGTAGGATTTTCCCTCATTAGTGAGAAGTGTTGGTTTTGTCACCTCATCTGAAGAAACGGCCATTTTAGTTCCGTAATGACCTGGCACAGTAACTGGCAGCGACACTGAGAGAAATAAATGTCACACACAGGAAGAGTTATGTTCTTTTGGCCCCAGCGTAACTGATGAATGATAATTGAAAGTGTGTGTGTGAGAGCGTGCATGCATGTGTGTGTGTGTGTGTGTGTGTGTTTGTGTGTGTGTGTGTGGGCACACGTGTGCCTGCGTGAGAGGGTACTTTGCACAGAGGCCCTTCATGGGTACTCATGTCCTTATCTTCAGTTCATTCCTCTTACCTGACAGAGAGCGTAAGATATCTGGCCCTTGAGAGTTTGGGGAGCGCTTCCAGACATCTACAGAGAGATATCAACAGTGAGAGTGGTCTGGGGAGTGCTAGACTGAGTATGCTCTTAACACCCTTTCAACTCAGAGCTGACAGGACGACAAAGAGACACCTGATCGGGTCACATGATGGACTGATTTAAGGCTAAAGAGTACAGTAATATTCTCCTGATCCCAGCAGATGGTTGGTAGGTTTCCAAAGAAATAGGATTGTCACGACTTCCACCGAGGTCGGTCCCTCTCCTTGTTTGGGCGGCGTTCGGCGGTTGACGTCACCGGTCTTCTAGCCATCGCCGATCCACCTTTCATTTTCCATTTGTTTTGTCTTGTTTTCCCACACACCTGGTTTGCATTCCCTCATTACTCGTCTTGCATCTGTTTCCCCCCATATCTGTGTGTGGAATTGTTATTTGTAAATGTATGTGTACTCCAGGCTGGTTTGCGCCGGGTTATTGTAAACCGTGTGTGTTTAGTTTTCTGAGTGCCGTGTTTTGTTCGCCTCAATAAAGGGCTCCGTTTGCTACCCATTTCTGCTCTCCTGCGCCTGACTTCCCTGTAGCCAGTTACACACACCATTACAAGGATGACTAGCACAATAGAATGGACATTCCCAGTCAGGTCAACATTGTCACATTTCTAGTGATAGTTCAGCCTCTCACCACGACATAGAAATACAATTGATTTATTTTATTTAACCTTTATTTAACTAGGCAAGTCAGTTAAGAACAAATTCTTATTTACAATGACGGCCTACACCGGCCAACCCCGAAAGACGCTGGGCCAATTGTGCGCTGCCCTATGGGACTCCCAATCAGGGCCGGTTGTGATATAGCCTGGATTACAACTCAGAAAGCAGAAACCAGATGGGCAAATAAATAATGTTTCTATACTTGAACACTCTAAATATTTATAATCATTATTGTGGTGAAAATGCTGTTAAGAGATCTTGACAGTCAGACAGACAGGCAGGCAGACATGTTGTGTGCTGTTGTTTCTCCAGCCATGCTGTATTGTAGGTGTTTACTTTGATTCATGTGAGTCAATAGTCTACTGTCAGCTAGAGATGATGGCAGACATCGTCACCTTGTAATATGGTTTAGATTAGCTGTGCTGTGTATTGTGTGGTATACATGTATGCTGTTGAAATACCACTTGGAGGAGTGATTCAGCATTTTACTCTCAGCCTGTGGTCCTCTCTCTCTCGTTCTCATTTTCTCTCTCTCTCTCTCTTTCTCTCTCTCTCTCTCTGAGTCTTCCCAGGTGAGCTCGTCTGTGTTGTCCCAGGTGTGCCATGAAAAACAAGCCTGTCAGGTCATCAGCTGCAGAAGGCAAAGAGTGTGTGTGTGTCAGGTTGTGTGTGTCACCAAGCTTTGTTGCCGGGATGATGACGATGATAAGCCTCTCTTCCTCCTGGTGAGTGCTCATCAGTCATCGCCAGGAGAGATCACTGGGTTCTACTTGGGTGGGCCGGCTGGGGAGTCACATAACTGAGACTGAGCCAGTCCAAGAGGGGTAGTCTCACTGGACTCCTTCTCTCTTTCTTACTCACTCACTCACTCACTCACTCACTCACTCACTCACTCACTCACTCACTCACTCACTCACTCACTCACTCACTCACTCACTCACTCACTCACTCACTCAATGAACACTTTCTCCCTCTGAATCAAACTCTTGACCTGATCTTGATCTGTACTGAATAAGATCTGTGGAAAATCTATTAACCTCGTGATGATACATATTGATCCAAAGTACTGTACACACACACAGGAAGTGAACATAAAAGAACGTGTTATCTCCACATGCGAAAGTAACCTTTTCACCCTCTGGAAAAGTTTGGTTAGAAGAACAACAAAGTGTTAGAGAGAGAAAACAGCTCCCTGGCTCTTAGTCAACACTGCTCCTTAAGAACTATTCCTAATCACTGGAAAAGTTGTATACTAAAATCTGATTAAACAAGTTATTTTGTCAAGAGTCAAGCTTGGATGAAATATGACAGATTAGCATAGCATGGCTCATAGTCAACAGGACAGGGGCTGTAACACGAAGAGTTATACAGGAGATTGACAGCTCATAGCCCCAGGTAAAGAGAGAGAGGGTAACGTTAGGGTAAACTCACTAGCTCACGTAGCACTGTAAAACTGCAACCTGATGATTCATGATGAGTTACATTGGCTTTTAGTACTCCTATGGAAAATGTATATTTGATATTAATTTACCTATTGTATGTACATGCATCATATCCACATCCCTACCTTACATAAGCTATGATTCCTGAAAGTACAGTATGTAACATTTTTTATTCAATGATTATAATTCAATATTTTGCAGTGAGATCACGTGTAGAATGACACTTACCTGTCCAAGCAGTGGTAGTGAACTTCTACACGGGCTTCTGCCCATGTAATAGAGGTGGTTCGGTGTGCTGCTCTCACATGATGAGTAATCTTGTCTGAGATCTGAAGACTTGCAATAGCTCCCCAAGCTAACTCCTAGACTTTAGCTCAGCGGGCTAACAAAGTCTATTGGAAGCCAACCCAGGTTCAAACCCAGTCGCTAGTATAAAGTAGGAGGAAATAATGCCTGAGATGATGAGAAATAGCTACCCATAATGGTTATTGTATCAGAATACATTTGAATCATCTAGTGTGACAAGCCATTATATTCATCCACTTTAAAAGGTTAAGTGCTCCTCTCTCTGTCTGTGTAATAAGCGTTGCTCACAGCTTTACTGTGAAACCTGTCGATGTCACTGTGCAGGACCACTTTAGGCATGAGCTCAGGCCCCATAATCACTGACGATTAAACTATCCCCGTACACAAGACTGTGCTATTGTGACAGACACCTGATCCTGAAATACAGGAAATAGAAAGAGTGATGTTATTTGTTTCTTGTTGAGTATTGTGTGACTGGAGATGAATATACAACAGCCACCTGATACTCCTGCTCCTCTGTGGATGACTTCATGCTGCTGGTTGCACCATGCTCTGAAATGACAGAGTAAAGGACTGGTAGCACTCAAGTACACTCTACTGTGGTGTACACTAATCTTAACCCAGTATAGCCAAAGGAAAATGGGCCTCACCTGTTGAGAGATGGGTTCCTCTCAAGGTGTCTTCCTTGTCACTGTGTTTCTGCTAGCTTTTTGGGATCTAGGCCAATGCCATTGAGGTGAACAGACACTAAAGCCCTCATAATTTGGGCAAATAGAAGGTAAAACGTTTGCCGAACATACAAATGGCAACCCAATATATCTGTGGGTGATTGACAAAGCTCCACAAACCGAGGCAGTGTGTATAAATGAGCTTAGTGGGGAGTGTGAGTGGTTTAGTGGAGGGTAATGGAAAAATACATCTGTTGAATGGTGAATAATAATAATATTATGGGAAAAGAACATCGCTGTGGATAGAATATCTTCTCCTATGACAAATTATAACTGCAGCTTTAAAATCCTAAAAATCTGTTTCGAGTTACAGAGAAAGCGCTACTGCTTTGCCAAATAGTGTTGTGAGCCCCGCTGACAGAGTTGGCCTCTTATGGTAGTGAGCATCAGATCCCAATTAGGGTCATGCAGAACACAGACATGGGTTCAAATAGTATTTGTTTTCTTTCAAATACTTTGAGCGTTTGATTGAGCCTGCCCTGGAGTGCCAGATGTGCAGGGTTTTGCACTTTTGGGGCTATTCCATTGATTCCATTGTACCAGGCAAGCTCAGTTGAGCACGGCCAAAGTATTCGAAAGATAACAAAAAGTGATCCCAGGTCTGTGTAAAATACATAAACAATGGATGGACTTCCAACGTCGAGTCATTTGTCAAACTATTGGATGTAAGATTCTGCTAACGACCAATGTGATATTAGGATGTCTGTTGGAGTGGGTGGAGATTTGTTACCGTCACTACGAGGCCTTCTAGACTAGAGAGGACCTACAGCAGTGAAATAGCACATGTTTTGGATTATTTGTCAAGGATTTTTCCATTTATAGACTCGATGTATGGTTCTGAAGTTCTGCCCCACATGCATTCCTAGTTCAAACTCCAAAGGATTACATGCAAATAGATTGTTGTTGCAAATCGGCATATTGTGATTATGTCCTCACATATGTCTGAGACTCTAGAACACACATGTATCCATTCTGCCTCCAAACCAGTGCTAACAGTTTGGCCGGCCCAACCAGTGAACTCATGGATTTCCCAGTTTTGTCTGCAACTGCGGAATATACAGTGCATTCGGAAAGTATTCAGACCCGTTGGCTTATTCCACATTTGGTTACGTTACAGCCTTATTCTCAAAGGGATATTTTTTCCCCCTCATCAATCTACACACAATACCCCATAATGACAAAGCGAAAATGTATTACAAATAAAAAAAAACAGATACCTTATTTACATAAGTATTCAGACCCTTTGCTATGAGACTCGACTTTGAGCTCAGGTGCATCCTGTTTCCATTGAGCATCCTTGAGATGTTTCTACAACTTGATTGGAGTCCACCTGTGTTAAATTCAATTGATTGGATATGATTTAGAAAGGCACACACATGTCTATAAAAGGTCCCACAGTTGACAGTGCATGTCAGAGCAAAAACCAAGCCATGAGGTTAAAGGAATTATCCGTAGAGCTCCGAGACAGGATTGTGTCGAGGCACAGATCTGGGGAAGGGTACCAAAACATTTCTGCAGCAATGAAGGTCCCCAAGAACAGTGGCTTCTATCATTCTTAAATGGAATATGTTTGTAACCGCCAAGACTCTTCCTAGAGCTGGCCGTCCGGCCAAACTGAGCAATTGGGGGAGAAGGACCTTGGTCAGGGAGGTGACCAAGAACCCGAAGGTCACTCTGACAGAGCTCTAGAGTTCCTCTGCGTAGATGGGAGAACCTTCCAGAAGGACAACCATCTCTCCAGCACTCCACCAACCAGGCTTCATGGTAGAGTGGCCAGGCGGAAGCCACTCAGTGAAAGGCACATGACAGCCCACTTGGAGTTTGTCAAAAGGCAAGCAAAGGACTCTCAGACCATGAGAAAGAAGATTATCTGGTCTGTTGAAACCAAGATTAAACTCTTTGGCCTGAATACCAGTGTCACATCTAGAGAAAACCTGGCTCCATCCCTACAGTGAAGAATGGTGGTGGCAGCATCATGCTGTGGGGATGTTTTAAAGCGGCAGGGACTGGGAGACTAGTCAGGATCAAGGGAAAAATGAACAGAGCAAAATATAGAGAGATCCTTGATGAAAACCTGCTCCAGAGCGCTCAGGACCTCAGACTGGGGCGGAGGTTCACTTTCTAACAGGACAATGACCCTAAGCACACAGCCAAGACAATGCAGGAGTGGCTTCGGGACAAGTCTCTGAATGTCCTTGAGTGGCCCAGCCAGAGCCCGGACTTGACCCCGATCGAACATCTCTGGAGATACCTGAAAATAGCTGTGCAACATCGCTCCCCATCCATTCTGACAGAGCTTGAGAGAATCTGCAGAGAAGAATGGGAGAAACTCCCCAAATACAAGTGTTGCAAGCTTGTAGCGTCATACCCAGGAAGACTCGATGTTGTAATCGCTGCCAAAGGTGCTTCAACAAAGTACTGAGCAAACGGTCTGAATATTTATGTAAATGTAATTTCTGTTTTTTATTTGTAACAAATGTGCAAACATTTCTGAACCTGTTTTTTGCTTTGTCATTATTGGGCATTGTGTGTAGATTTATGAGGATTATTTAAAAAAAAATCAATTTTAGAATATGGCTGTAACGTAACAAAATGTGGAAAAAGTCAAAGGGTGTGAATACTTTCCGAATGCACTTTATCTTATTGAGATACTGTACAGGATTAAGAGATAGGATTATGATTGTCTAAGAGCTGCAGACTCTGTTTCTGTCCCTTGGGGATTTCAGCTATATCGCTGTGCTTTGTCCAGTTGCCAATAGCTCCATAAACATGAGACGCCTCTAGCAGAGGACCATTACTTCCCTTTGTACTGATACTAGTTGGACACATTTACTTAGATAACTATAAGAGAGAATGACTATGATCATAATTTTACCTGACACAAGTTCATTCAGCCATAGCGACATTAGACAGTACCACAGGGAGCTGTTGACATACAGTGGGTTGCTATGTAATTCATATAATTGTCAGAGAGTGTCTCTTAGCAACCAAACATTTGTTTAAGCTTCATTGCACGAGGTGCCTTACCACAGCAGGTAGTCCAGACCCATGCACCAGTGTTTGCATTGTCTTACTGTAGGGTAAGCTGTTGTGTAGTAGGCCTGGTGAAACAGCACCAAGGGTTTCACTGTGAGAGGTATGCAATGCATCATGAGTAGACTGAGACTGATTAAAAATAGTTTGCCCAGCTTTTGGAATTTTGGGGGGGGAAACTATTATTTTGGAAAACTTTTGAAACTTACTCATTACATTGCCTTGCAAAAGTATTCATCCCCCTTGGCATTTTTCCTATTTTGTTGCATTACAACCTGTAATTTAAATAGATTTTTATTTGGATTTCATGTAATGGATATACACAAAATAGTCCAAATTGGTGAAGTGAAATGAAAAAAATATCTTGTTTAAAAAAAATCTAAAAAATTTAAAACGGGAAAGTGGTGCGTGCATATGTATTCACCCCCTTTGCTATGAAGCCCCTGAATATGATCTGGTGCAACCAATTACCTTCAGAAGTCCCATGATTTAGTTAGATTGCACACACGTGGACTTAACTTAAGTGTCACTTGATCTGTAACATGATCTCAGTATCTATACACCTGTTCTGAAAGGCCCCAGAGTCTGTAACACCACTAAGCAAGGGGCACCACCAAGCAAGCGGCACCATGAAGACCAAGGAGCTCTCCAAACAGGATAGGGACAAGGTTGTGGATAAGTACAGATCAGGGTTGGGTTATAAAAAATACCAGAAACTTTGAACATCCAACAGAGCACCGTTAAATCCATTATTAAAAAATGGAAAGAATATGGCACCACAACAAACCTGCCAAGAGAGGGCCGCCCACCAAAACTCATGGACCAGGCAAGGAGGGCATTAATCAGAGAGGTAACAAAGAGACCAAGATAACCCTGAAGGAGCTGCAAAGCTCCACAGCGGAGATTGGAGTATCTGTCCATGGGCTTAATAGAAGAGTGGCTAGAAAAAAGCCATTGCTTAAAGAAAAAAATAAGAAAAAACATTTGGTGTTGCCAAAAAGCATGTCGGAGACTCCCCAAACATATGGAAGAAGGTACTCTGGTCAGATGAGACTAAAATTGAGCTTTTGGCCATCAAGGAAAATGCTTATGTCTGGCGCAAACCCAACACCTCTCATCACCCCGAGAACAACATCCCCAAAGTGAAGCATGGTGGTGGCAGCATCATGCTGTTGGGATGTTTTTCAGCAGCAGGGACTGGTCAGAATTGAAGGAATGATGGTTGGCGCTAAACACAGGGAAATTCTTGAGGGAAACTTGTTTGTCTTCCAGAGATTTGAGACTGGGACGGAGGTTCACCTTCCAGCAGGACAATGACCCTAAGCATACTGCTAAAGAAATACTCAAATGGTTTAAGGGGAAACATTTAAATGTCTTGGAATGTCCTAGTCAAAGACCAGACCTCAATCCAATTGAGAATTTGTGTTATGACTTAAAGATTGTTGTACACCAGCAGAACCCATCCAACTTGAAGGAGCTGGAGCAGTTTTGCCTTGAAGAATGGGAAAAAATCCCAGTGGCTAGATGTGCCAAACTTATGGAGACATACCCCAGGAGACTTGCGACTTTAATTGCTACAAAAGGTGTCTCTACAAAGTATTGACTTCAGGGGGATGAATAGTAATGCACGCTCAAGTTTTCTGTTCTTTTGTATTATTTCTTGTTTGTTTCACAAGAGAAAATATTTAGCATCTTCAAAGTGGTAGGCATGTTGTGTAAATCAAATGATACAAACCCCCCAAAAATCTATTTTAATTCCAGGTTGTAAGGCAACAAAATAGGAAAACTGCCAAGGGAGTGAATACTTTCGCAAGCCACTGTATATTTAACTGCTTCTGTCAGGCTCATGAAAACCTACATTTTATTCATGAAAACCTCTATTTAGCGGCACAATGCGGACTGTGAAGAGACACACACACACATATAATACCCACTCTAAAACACCCACTCTACACACACCCATACATTATTCTTAGTAATGCCATGTAGTACTGTAATATTGTAATGTAAGAATGGAGCTGATGTAATATTTTATCTAAGTTTGGACCCCAGGAAGAGTAGCTGCTACCTTGGAAACAGCTAATGGTGATCCTAATAAAATACTACATCTGAATTATGAGAGGACAGTGTCACCTGGTGGTGTGTGTCAGTAATTCTAACCATATGTCAACTGCTTGGTGAGGACAGAGAGGGCTTTTACTTAGCTGCAGTCTTTTCGCAGTGTGGAGTCACGTGTGGTGTTTAGACTACCTGAACTTGTCCAATAAGAAAGGCTTGTTTTTGGTTTGAACAAGACCGTAGTTTGTGGTTAGGGATGAGAGGTCAGGGTCAGGGAAGGGTCTCACAGGGCTAGCGTCTACAGTAAGACCACAGAACTGTGAACAGACATACTCTAGGACAGAATAAATATGAAACCTGCCCTTCCACATCACAACACTGTGGTGGTTTGGTCTTTCCGGTTAGAAAATAAACACAAATAGACCTTTAGCCACAAGGGAGAAGGACATTTTATGCCAATGCCAGTTCTGTCCTTTGCATTCTCAAAATGTACAAACCCAAAATGAATGAAGTGAAATGGGCCAAGAAATCACTCATTACCACTGCAATTTCCCCTCTATACCACACCCCTTTCAGTCAATGAAAATACAGCGTGTTTACTCTCTGTATTGTTAGTTATTGATGTGAACTGATATTTAGAGTGGGAATGAAGGGGTGAAATGTTCTGCAGGAGAAAATGTATGGCCTCGTTCAGAATAAGGAAGACCAGGGATGTTCTCTTGAAACGTGTGTGAGTATTTTCCTGTCCTGCTAAGTACTTTTGGTTGTCAGGGAAAATGTGTGGAGTAAAAAGTACATTCTTTTCTTTAGGAATGTAGTGAAGTAAAAGTAAAAGTTGTCAAAAATATAAATAGTACAGTAAAGTACAGATACCCCCAAAAACGACTTAAGTAGTACTTCAAAGTCTTTTTACTTCAGTACTGTCACCTTATAAATCTAACTAGAGCCATGGCAATTCACTGCACCTATTTGTGTGAAAGTCTTTTTGGGGGAGCCTAAAAAAACCCACATCAGATTTGCAGCCATTTCCACTTCCGGCAGGTACAGGTTTTTGAGTTATGTAATTGACACATCCCAGGATATAAACCTCCAACATGGTGACAAGTTTAGTTTACTGCACTGTGAGATGGGTCCTTGGCTGGCCAGAGAAACTATACTAGAGTGGCTGATGTTATAAACCTACACAGCTCTAGAATGTGTTCTAATTATATTTATAAGCTGACAGGTCACAAGAGAGCAGAATAGACCCGGAATGATCCATGTGGTGATTCTGCTACAGCCTTTGACAACACAAACACATCCATCCACTCTAAGTGTAAAAAAATTCAAACCAAATGTTTCCTCGTTTCGTTGCTGTCGGTGACAAAAATAGTTTTCTTTGAGATGGAAAACATGGTGCCAGAGACTCCATCATCGTCAAAAGCCTGTCAGCACCATATCTGTAAAAATGGATTTGCAGTGTGTGAATCGGTCTTTAACTATACTGTAGTATGCTTGTTCCAGGTCCCAAGAAACAAGGAGATCTTCTGTTGAATCTGACAATTCATCTTAATGGTTGTAGAGTCGTCTCAAATAAAACTGTGAAGGACCTCGGCGTTACTCTGGACCCTGATCTCTCTTTTGAAGAACATGTCAAGACTGTTTGAAGGACAGCTTTTTTCCATCTACGTAACATTGCAAAAATCTGAAACTTTCTGTCCAAAAATGATGCAGAAAAATTAATCCATGCTTTTGTCACTTCTAGGTTAGACTACTGCAATGCTCTACTTTCCGGCTACCCGGATAAAGCACTAAATAAACTTTAGTTAGTGCTAAACACGGCCTCTAGAATCTTGACTAGAACCAAAAAATGGATCATATTACTCCAGTGCTAGCCTCTCTACACTGGCTTCCAAGGGCTGATTTCAAGGTTTTACTGCTAACCTACAAAGCATTAGATGGGCTTGCTTCTACCTATCTTTCCGATTTGGTCCTGCCACACATACCTACACGTACGCTACGGTCACAAGACGCAGGCCTCCTTACTGTCCCAGCAAACAGCTGGAGGCAGGGCTTCCTCCTATAGAGCTCAATTTTTCTGGAATGGTCTGCCTATCCATGTGAGAGGCGCAGACTTGGTCTCAACCTTTAAGTATTTTTTGAAGACTCATCTCTTCAGTGGGTCATATGATTGAGTGTAGTCTGGCCCAGGAGTGTGAAGATGAACGGAAAGGCTCTGGAGCAACGAACCGCCCTTGCTGTCTCTGCCTGGCCGGTTCCCCTCTCTCCACTGGGATTCTCTGCATCTAACCCTATTACAGGGGCTGAGTCACTGGCTTACTGATGCTCTTTCATGCCGTCCCTAGGAGGGTAAGTGGTAAGTTGGTGGTTGAAGATATCCCTCTAGTGGTTTGGCGGCTGTGCTTTGGCAAATTGGGTGGGGTTTTATCCTGCCTGTTTGGCCCTGTCCGGGGGTATCGTTGGACGGGGCCACAGTGTCTCCCGACCCCTCTTGTCTCAGCCTCCAGTATTTATGCAGCAGTAGTTTGTGTGTCGGGGGGCTAGGGTCAGTCTGTTATATCTGGAGTACTTCTCCTGTCTTATCTGGTGTCCTGTGTGAATATAAGTATGCTCTCTCTAATTCTCTCTCTCTGTCTCTTTGTCTCTCTCAGGCGCTGAGCTCTAGGACCATGCCTCAGGACTACCTTGCATGCTGACTCCTTTCTGTCCCCAGTCCACCTGGTCATGCAGCTGCTCCAGTTTAAACTGTTCTGCCTGTGGCTATGGAACCCTGACCTGTTCACCGGACGTGCTACCTGTCCCAGACCTTTTCAACTCTCTAGAGACAGCAGGAGCGGTAGAGATACTCTGAATGCTCGGCTATGAAAAGCCAACTGACATTTACTCCTGAGGTGCTGACCTGTTGCACACTCGACAACCACTGTGATTATTATTTGACCCTACTGGTCATCTATGAACATTTGAACATCGTGGCCATGTTCTGTTATAATCTCCACCCGGCACAGCCAGAAGAGGACTGGCCACCCCTCATAGCCCAGTTCCTCTCTATATTTCTTCCTAGGCTCTGGCCTTTCTAGGGAGTTTTTCCTAGCCACTGTGCTTCTACACCTGTATTGCTTGCTGTTTGGGGTTTTAGGCTGGGTTTCTGTACAGCACTTTGTGACATCAGCTGATGTAAGAAGGGCTATATAAATACATTTGATTGATAGCATGGCATTGTGCTGAATGACTCTCTAGTCATCAAACATGGAATATCCCAGGGTTTGAAATACCATGTACTGTACAGATGTAGGATCTTAATTTGATCACACTGTTGCAGGAGAACCTTCTAGTGTATTTGAGGTTTTACAAAGGCTTCTGAAGCTTGCTATTTCCACGTAGAAATTTCAGACTTGATTTTCTTTCATGAAAAATGTATCAACCCCTACAAAATAATGTCTGTTCATTATAATCAAAATAATCATTCACATTTCCTGTTGCTGCAGGATTAAGATCCTACATCTGTAGGCCTATGTCTTAAATCCAAATACTCCTATATGACTTCCACCACAAACCAATGGTCCATAAACAGATCAACACAGAGAGAAGAGTAGAGTGCAAGGTTTAGAGCAGCTTTCTCTGCATGGTTATAGGCTAAACTGTGAGTCAAATCAAATTTTATTGGTCACATACACATGGTTAGCAATGCTATTGCGAGTGTAGCAAAATGCTTCTGTCATATCCTCTCATACCTCTCATATCTCTTATCATCTCTCTATCTCTCTCGCTCTCTTTCTCTCTGTCCCTCCTTCTCTCCCTCTTCCTCCTCCTCCTATCCTCAGCATGCTCAGACGTTGCTGCCTTTCAGTTTGTGGTAAGGTGGTGGTGGTGAGTCATGTTGGAAATGCTCTCGTCACGTGCCGGTAGCCCCCTAGATGGAAGATGGAGGCTCCATGCCCTTCCAGGGCCTCTTTTCTTTCCTAACATCTGAAATAGAATGTTTCGGAGCCAACTCCACCACCCTCAGCCCTCCTCTCTCTACCCTCCACCACTCTTCACCCTGCACCCTGAACCAGCCCCCCTTCAGTCCCTCTCCAGCATCGCACAGCAATATTTGCCCTCCTAAAAGCAGGAAATGAAATCATCTTTGTGGTTTAGATGGCATGCAGCTAGCTTCACCCAAACAGTATGCTGGCAAAATCACTTGTGTAATGTAGACGTTAACTAATGTGGGGGCTCTGGATTTACTGTGTGGCTCACATGACCAGACGTCTGCGGTCGACCCGGTGGTACCGACATTCTGGGGCCCATCCCGGACCCATCAGGACTGGGTTGATGATGGGTTCCTGAACAGACAATCATGAGGTAGGAGACATAAGCCACCGTAGCCAATTGCAAACCTGTGTTAGCGTTGGCTGTATTGGTGTGCTGAGCCTGCGCCAGGCTATAATAGATATGTTGGTCACTCGTCTGAGGCCCTGTGGAATACCAGTGATCTCTGCGTGTGACTGTGTGTGTGTGTTTCCGCGTGTGTGCGTTCGTGCGTGTGTGTGATATCCTTAGGCCGGTCGTCCACAGGGCATCATCTGGCCATAAATAAAACAGCTTTCTTGGTGGAGGAGAACTGCCTGCTTACTGAACTTTCCACCCAGAGAGAGGGAGCAGCTGTATCTTTCATCCTTCAGCTTCATGGCTGCCCTACATGACACATTGGTCTTGTCTTCAATTAGAGAGCTCTGATTGCATGTGGATGATTCAGCCGTGGTCAACCTCTAGTTCCATATGCCTCAGGATCCTGGCTTTAGAAAGAGGCAGTGTTTGGCGCTATACCGGCTGGATTCAGGGTTTGAACTGTGAGTGACAGCATGATTTATATTCTTCCACTCTGTCTTATATGGAGGCAAGCATATGAAGGCCAGAGACTATGGGACTAGTGAAAGTGGTCTTTCCTCCTATCACAGCCTGCCAAATAATCTCATTCCTTCAGTCAGATTTAATCGGATTGTTGTTTAGACTCTCACCATGAGAGTTATAATGTTATAATGGCCAGCGATGCAGTCTCTCTCTCTCTCCTCTTTCTCAGACGGGGCTGTCTGTCTCTTCTTTATCATTGCTGTATGACTGGGCAGGATAGATAGTCGTTGAAGAGGTGTTGACCTTTATGGCACAAGGGTCACTGGTTCAAGTCCCTCTCAGGCTGTGCTGGTTCTGCCACCTCAATCATTACAGTCATAATGAAAATAGGACTCCCAGGATATTGACATGAACACAGTGAACACATCCACATATTGTGTTGTCCTCCAGACAGAACTGAGAGAACAGAGCCAGGCTACCACACCTGATGGTTTATGCACGTCTGTTTATCACAGTGTTTATGACAGGCAGTGTGATCACAGAAACACAACAGATGTACTATTTACCCTTCATCACCATCATCATCACAATAAATAGGATTATCTCCTACAATTCTGTCAGTAATTCTGTCAGATGAACATCCTTGACAGGGTCTGGTGTGTGTGTGTGTGTGTGTGTGTGTGTGTGTGTGTGTGTGTGTGTGTGTGTGTGTGTGTGTGTGAGTGTGAGTGTGTGTGTGAGAGAGAGCGAGAGAGAGAGAGAGAGAGAGAGAGAGAGAGAGAGAGAAAGTGTGTCTGTTTTAAGAGAGTGTGCATGTTTGCATACGTGTGTGTGTGTCCATGTCTGTATTACCCACTTGTAACAGGGAAGTAGAGAGAGTGTAGCTATCTAACATTTAAGGTTTTCCCTTAATTAGGCCTACAGTGTTTGGGATTAATCAGCTCTGTAAAGAGGCCAGTCTGGCTCCATGTAAACATGGCTCAGCGCTGTGTCATGGCCCATTAGCTAAGAAAATGCGGCATTCAGGCCCATTTGATTGTGGCTTTTTTAAAGGAGCGGTACATGCTGTATTTACGACCCACACCACAATGCAAGCATGGCAGACAGGGCTCTGTGTGTGTTTGTATGTGTGCACGCTCCCTCTGTTTACAGTTCATCCTCCAACAGGATCAGAGTTCTGGGGGAAAATCAGAAACTGTGTCCCTGATTAGAGAACAACCACGACTGAACATGTGCATGTGTGTGTGCGTGTGTGTGAACATGTGTTCCAGAATGTGGGTCTGTGATTTACAGGCAGAATTAAACGCTTAGCCTCGACTGGTGTGTTGTTTAAAACAGGCTGATTGAAGCACCTCATGTAAAAACTGAAGTGATTCTACAGTGGGTTTTGTGTCCAAAACTCTGTGATGGTTTGAGGGTGAACCAAGCAATGCTTTTGTTCTTGACCTCTTGTACTAATCAGCTGCTCCTCAGGACCTTGTTAGGGGAATCAGGTGTGTTAGAGCAGGGCTGGAGCAAAAGCCTGCATGACACGGTTGACCAGGTTGGTCACCCCTGATTTAAGGATCAGCCTATAGGACCATGGATGGGGTTCAGAGTCAGACCTTATACTCTCCAGCTGATGTTACTGTACAAATGTAGGATCTTCACTTGAGCCAGTTTGCTACAGCAGGAATATAATCCTGCAGCAACAGGAAATGTGAATTATAATGTGATTTATAATGAATGGACATTTTTGTAGAGGTTGATCAAGTTTGAAATTCCGAAGTGGAAATTACAAAGTTCAGAAGCCTTTTTAAACCTCAAATACATACAAAACATGTCCTGCGTTGTAGCAAAGTTATTCTGCAACAGGGTGATCAAATTAAGATCCCACACTGGACCTTATCTGGACCTCATTGTGTAATATCACTCCAGACCAGTAGAGGGAAGTGTGTCCAAACAGTAGCCTGCACCCCTTGAGCGGGATACACTGTAGGGTTGAAATTGAATAGACATGTGTCCCATTCAGTTTCTATGGGCATGACGCCCCAATGTTTAGTAAATTGGGATCCAGTCTCAAAGTACATGGTCTGGTATGTACAGTATAGGCACTGATTAGTCACCAGCCCCCATTGAACCGCACTGGCAGCGAGACATATTGGAACATATGAATCATTGGACTTGATCACAAATGCAGTGAATGCGTGCAACACATTTAGGAGAAATACATTTGTTACATTCTGTGGCAGGAGGAAAACAGCTGGATGAATGAATCATATGTTTAAAGATCATTAGT
Source organism: Oncorhynchus mykiss (assembly GCF_013265735.2). Lineage (NCBI taxonomy): Eukaryota > Metazoa > Chordata > Actinopteri > Salmoniformes > Salmonidae > Oncorhynchus > Oncorhynchus mykiss. The sequence goes on from NC_050572.1 coordinate 23,098,011, forward strand.
CATACATTTAGATCTATGCGGGAATTTGCTCAGTACAAAGCCATTGGCAGAATGAAATAGCAGTTAGGATGTTGGCCAGAGAGCCTGAAGACCTTTAGAAGGGAAGGAGAGGAAACCATTAAACCATGACATGTCAGCTTCACTTTTCTGAAATACAGTTAATATTAGAACAACATGTGGAGAGAGAGAGAGAGAGAGAGAGAGAGAGAGAGAGAGAGAGAGAGAGAGAGAGAGAGAGAGAGAGAGAGAGAGAGAGAGAGAGAGAGAGAGAGAGTGAGAGAGAGAGAGAGAGAGAGAGAGAGAGAGAGAGAGAGAGAGAGAGAGGATTTCTCTGTAATTCATGATTGTGACTGCTGAAAAGTGCCAGTGGATTTTGTGTTTGTTAGAAACCATTTGACTTTTAAGAAGGGTTGACAGTGTGATGTACACAGCATGGAATCCTTTATTCCTGATATTGGTCAAGAGAGTCTGCGTCACCGACTGGGGTCAGATGGTCTCACATAGATACACACTCTGCACAGTGTCAAATGTCTGCTGGATTACTGATAATACACCGTAAATTCTCCCCAGTAAAATATGGTGTTTAATTTCATGCCTCTATAAATATGTATATAACATAACTACACTACTTTGTTTGGAGTGGGGGCCACAAAAAAAGATGAAATCATCATGAGGGGCTGCCGTGGCTCTCGGATCTGGGTATCCACATCCATACCCACATGCAGTCAGAGCTGGCCCTAGACCTTTGGGGGTCCTAAGCGAAATGTTGTTATTGTCGACATTTAGAAAGTTTGCATAGAAAATAGACAATTGTCTGCTAGGGAACGTTTCCATTTAACTACACTGAACAAAAATATAATCGCAACATGCAACTATTTCAAAGATTTTACTGATTTTACAGTTAAAGAAATCAGTCAAGTTAAATCAATTCATTAAGCCTTCATTTATGGTGTCGTGAAGTTGTATTACTTAATGTGACGACTGTTGTTCATTAAAGTTCATTAAGATTAAAGTTTCTAATTGCGTAATTAACTGAATCAAGCAATTATTAACTCATTAACCTGGGGCACCATGGGAAAATGCATTTTTATTGAGTTTCTATTTCCCAAATTAACTCAAAGAATATCAGAATATCGATTTTACAACAGTCGCTAATTAACCAGTTGCCTCTACAATATCGTTCTGAACGTCGTATAGCCCGTGAATCTGCACGGACCCGGGTCTCACCAATGAGTTCGTACCACACCAATCTTAGTTGAATATTTATTTACTAAAAAGCTCAAATTATGATAAAAGATACACATAGACAAAACACATTATAGGCTATTAATTAGAACTTAGTATAACGGGCCAACACACTATGGCGCGTGTTACCCACAATGAGGATTTCAAAAGAGAGAGAAAAAAGAAAGTACACAGAGAAATATACATTTGGGTGAATTTGTCAGCTATGCTATTCTAACCCTAGCCTTGCCCCAAACTGCCGCTCTTATGGGTCAGATGTAATTACGTGGGGATGATCTCCGATGATTCTCTACGTAGGCCTTCAGGCTGCTCGATGACGCACTACTCCAGCGCCTCTCTGGTCGTCCTCTCAATGTCAGTGTCCTTTCGGCTTAGGAGTCTGTTCCCTCACCCTTTGCTGTGGAAGGGGTCTTCTGACGACAGACAGCTCTGTAGCTCAGAGCTCACAGCATAGGAATGAAACCCTTTAGATACCACGATTCGATGGGAGATGGAGGCTAGGTGGTTCGACTTGAATTCACTCGCTTAGACACAGCTACTCATCCATAGCTTGCGTAGAAAATGATTTCTTTGTCTCCAAACTTGCGTTGTGTTCTGGGTTCGTTGACTTTTTAGACCTTGCTGCAGCTTGGGTCACGTAGTCTCCTCTGTAAATTCTATACTCACAGGTTTTATACCCTTGAGTCAGAAGTGGGCGTAACCGCCTTTAGGGCAATTCTCTGGGTGTACCAAGTTAATGAAGCAAGTTCTAGATTTGATTCAAATCCAATTTTAGACAACTAACTTAACATTTCATCTTCCCCAAAACATTCTCTTTGATTTGGATATTTTCCATACAACGTACAATGTATAAACATCAAACCTATACTAGGAAAACTCTTCACATTACAACGTTTTCCTAATAACGTCATCTATTAACCTTTAATAACAAAACAAAAATGACATACATTTTCATATTCCATCTATCGTCATGACCACCGTTGTGGCTGACGGAAACCATTGTTCCAAAGTCCCTTTATTTCATGTTTAATGTTCTGAGGCTGGTTCGCCATAGTAACAGGACAAAGGAATTTGTCTGTGGCCTGAGATTTACCAGCGGCGTGAGGGGTCATTAAACCCCCCACATGTTCAGACCCCTAGATCTCTCCTCCTCTGTTGGGGTTGAGAGATAATCTGTAGGGTTGTGGTCTCCTGTAACCTGACCTGGTCAGGACAGTCATGACAATGGATTTCACATGACTGGAAATGCAGATAGATGTATGTCTGTTGGTCACAGATATCTTAAAAAAAGGTAGGGAGTGGATCAGAAAACTAGTCAATAGCTGTGCAAAGTTGCTGGATATTGATGGGAACTGGAACACTCTGTCGAACACATTGATCTAGAACATCCAAGCATGCTCAATGGATGACATGACTGGTGAGTATGCAGGCCATTTTCAGTTTCTAGGAATTGGGTACAGATTCTTGCAATTTGTGGCCATGTGTTATCATGCTAAAACATGAGGTGATGGAGGTGGATGAATGGCACGACATTGGACCTCAGGATCTCACCATGGTATTTCTGTGCTTTCAGCTTGCCAACATGCAATTGTGTTCATTGTACCTTATGCCCACCGACACCATGGGGCATTCTGTTCACAACGTTGATATCAGCAAACCGCTCGCCCACACAATGCAATACACACTGTCTGCTATCTGCCCGGTACAGTTGAAACCGGGTTTTATCTGGGAAGATCACACTTCTCCAGCGTGCCAGTGGCCATCGAAGGTGAGCATTTTCCCATTGAACTTGGTTACGACGCCTAACTGCAGTCAGGTCAAGACCCTGGTGAGGAGAACGAGCACGCAGATAAGCTTCCCTGAGACAGTTTCTGACAGTTTGTGCAGGAATTCTTCGGTTGTGCAATCCCACAGTTTCATCAGCTGTCCGGGTGGCTGGTCTCAGACCATCCCGCAGGTGAAGAAGCCGGATGTGGAGGTCTTTGGCTGGTTTGGTTACACGTGGTTGTAAGGCCGGTTGGAGGCGGCTTATGGTAAATTAATTATCTGGCAAAAGCTCTGGTGGACATTCCTGCAGTTTGCATTTTGCATTTTGTTGTGTGACAAAACTGCACATTTCAGAGTGGCCTTTTGTTGCTTCCAGCACAAGGTGCACCTGTGTTATGGACATGCTGTTTAATCAGCTTTTTGATATGCCACACCTGTCAGGTGGATGGATTATCTTGGAAAAGGAGAAATGCTCACAAACGGATGTAAACAAATTTGAGAGAAATACGTTTTTCGTGCATGTGGAAAAATTCTCATGGATATTTTATTTCAGCTCATGAAACATGTGACCAACACTACAGTACATGTTGCATTTCTATTTTTGTTCAGTGTATCTTGTGTCGATAAAAACAGCTGGACGTAATGACGTCACACCTAAAGGAAAGTTTCCATTACCCATTTAGGCAAACTGCTCTTTAATAAACTGGTGAAAGCCTGTATGCCCTCCTACTTGTCTGTTTCTTGTTTCAGGTAGCCAACGTATCGTCAAGGTTTGTGCAATGGTGAAACTTGAACTCCTGTAGATCTGAAATAATTGATGGTGAAACTTGCAAGTCTACCAGAAAAGCAAGGCGAAGCAATTCAGGCATTCTTGAAAGTCAGGACAAGTCTTGCAAAGAAACACAATTGTTATAGTTGAATTATTTTATTTAACATTTAGAATTAAATATTAAGTGGAGCTATATTGTTACCATCATTTATGAGAAAAGCACTGTTTCCATCATCATTTGTCGCAATTAAGAAAGTTTGACAAAATAAAAATCCACCTCTGTCGAACGAATAAAAATGTTGTCGCTCATTAGAAAATGTCTCCCATTACATTTGTTTTGCAACATTGTTTTTGTCAGTAAAAACCTGGGTCAACGGAAACCTGCCAAGAGAAAAACTGCTGAACACATTTTTTCCAAATTTTGAAATTGCACCTTGTCGATTCTAACTCCCAACAGTAAGTTGAGCTCCCGACTGAACCCCCTCTGCCAGTTGCCCATCCCTGATCTAAACAAATGATGCTGATTTTATGAAGACACATTTTCTTCAAAAATAGGAAAGTGATTTGTAGAGCTATTGTAGTTCATTATTGTACTTATAGTATGGAATAGTAATCTACATTTCATACTAACTTTCAGACTTTCCCTTTCACTCAACAGACACATAGTGACAGTATGACAGTTCAAATCCCATAATAAAACCTCTAACACCATGCTATACAGTAATACAACAGGTGTAAGAGTATGGGATATTATTTTGTGTATGACATCAAAACCCATCCAAATTATACTGTATATTGTTATATAGAAAGCGTCTGAATTGCTTTTGTATGCGTTGAAAGTACATTATCCCTTTGTTATGATTAATTGACTATTACCATGACAACTATTAATCATTATGTTGTTGTAGAAAGAATCTGAAATGTCTTTACATGCTTTGATATAGTGTTATCTCAGTGAAGCAGTAGCTGGCATCGGCAGAAGGAAGACGCAACGGCTGTTGAATCTATCTGATACGCTGGCTGACGGAGAGTTTTACAGTTAGTCTCACACACACACACACACACACACACACACACACACACACACACACACACATACACACACACACACACACACACACACACACACACACACACACACACACACACACACACACACACACGCCTTCTCCGTTTCTTGTATCACAAAACAACAGAGTTACAGTAGTTTCTAATTTTGTGAGAAATGATCCAGGGAAATCTTTGAGGCTCAACACTAAAAGCACCACAATAAAGGAGTAGGACAGACCAAAGTTAGGCTTTCATTATAGTTCTTCATTTGGTAAGTTGTCGTTTGAAAACTCCTTAAATGAATATGTAACAATTTCAGACTTCTGAAAGAATTGAAATTAAAGTTCAGAGGAATCCCAGTATAAAATATAGAAACCTAACAGCACACAAGAAAATGGTATACTCATTATGTATGTTTTATTTCAGTTTAACTTTATTTAATTTGATACATTTTAAGACAGTAAAATCTGACAATGATGCAATAAATCACAAGCACAATTTTTATTCATATTTATATTTTAATTATCAAAACTAAACTATGAAGTTTAGTGAGGCGCTACTGTTTGTAATGCATTGTATGCTAGCGGTATGCCACAGGCTTTGCTTCTCACAGTGTAAACCCAGACTGATTGACAAAGCCAGGTTACAGGGTGAGCAACAGCTGCAGTTAAATGTCTAACATCATATTCACTATAGACACTATATAAACACACACAGGAACACACACACATGCACAGACACACACATTGACACACACCTGCCATGGCCCACAGTGTGAAAAAAGTCAAAGGACTCACCTGTTGAAAATCCCTTTCCTCCAGGGAGCAGTCAAATTATCGACCGGGTGTTAGTTACGGAGGTTTAGGGGTCTTCGTCGTTCTGCGAAAGGGGCTGCAAGTGCATCCCGGACTGGGCTGGAGAGCAACATCTACCCCTGGGGAAACCTACCTCCATGCTACAGCCGGTCTCCATACCCAGGACCAAAACGAAACCATATGAGCATATAAGTGAGGTCCTAAACCCACGGATTACTTTACACAGCTACTAATTGGCCTAATTTGTAAAGTAAACACAGTATTTTTCTCCAGGACCCCTAGCTATAGGACCACCGGATGTGCTGGTGCAGCCTAAGACTCTTTGTATACGGCTACAGCTCAGAGAGATCTACTCCAACAGTGGATGGCGGGACGGCTCTCACTCCCTCTCCTTCTGTTAAAACAATTTCCTTGAAAATGAATCTAATTTCCTCTCCCACTACCCGGCTTCATGTGTGTGTGGTTTCTCCTGCACCGAGGTCGCCTTTAAAATAGCCAGGACGCAGATATATATCAGTAGATGCTTTTAAAAGCAAACCAGCAAAGGTAATATTTCTAACTCAAATGCTAAAGTTTGTTTGAGTGAGATTGAGTGAATTATCGTAGGGAATAGTCTGGAAAGAATTGAATCATAGACATAATCAGTCTCCAAAACAAAGACTATTACCAAGTAACCACCATTTTGAGTGCATTTATTTCTCAAATCTAAAGTGCTACTTTTGTTATAGTGTTCATTATGTAGAAATTGTTTTGATGAAATGGTGAGAAGGGAATAGAAATCTGCTTGAAATTATGAATAGCATAACACTGAAACAAACTGTATAACATTTATTAGAACCACAGTGCCTTCAGAAAGTATTCACACCCCTTGACATTTTCCACATTTTTTGGTATTACAGCCTGAATATAAAGTGAATTACATTGAGATTGTGTGTCACCGGCTTACACAAAATACCCCATAATGTCAGTGTAATTATGTTTTTAGATATTTTCACAAATTCGTTAAAAATGAAAAGCTGAAATGTCTTGAGTCTATAATTATTCATCCCCTTTGTTATGTCAAGCCTAAATAAGTTCAGGATAAGTTCAGGAGCAAAAATGTGCTTAACAAGTCACATAATAAGTTGCATGGACTCACTCTGAGTGCAATAATAGTGTTTAACATGATTTTTGAATGACTACATCGCCTCTGTACCGCACACATATTTAAGGTCCCTTAGTCGAGCAGTGAATTTCAAACACAGATTCAACCACAAAGACCAAGGAGGTTTTCCAATGCCTTGCAAAGAATGGCACCTATTGGTAGATGGGTAAAAATAAAAGAAGCATATCCCTTTCAACATGGTGAAGTTATTAATTACACTTTGGATGGTGGATCAGTACACCCAGTCACTATAAAGATACAGGTGTCCTTTCTAACTCAGTTGCCAGAGAGGAAGGAAACCGCTCAGGGATTTCACCATGGCTGTGATAGGAGAAAACTGAGGACGGATCAACAGCATTGTAGTTACCCCATAATACTAACCTAAATGAAAGAGTGAAAAGAAGGAAGCCTGTACAGAATAAAGTATTCCAAAACATGCATCCTGTTTGCAATAAGACACTAAAGTAAAACTGCAAAAAATTTGTTGAAGAAATTAACTTTATGTCCTGAATACAAAGTGTTATGTTTGGGGGCAAATCCAACACAACAGATTACTGAGTACCACTTTTCATATTTTCAACCATGGTGGTGGCTGCAACATGTTCTGGATAGGCTTGTCATCGGCAAGGACTAGGGAGTTTTGGGGCATGAAAATAAATGGAATAGAGCTATGTACAGGCAAAATCCTATAGAAAAACAAAGTTCAGTCCGTTTTCCAACAGACTGTGTGAATAGTTATGTAAATGAGATTTTTCTGTATTTCATTTTCAATACTGTGCTAAAATTAAATAAAGAAATGTTTTCACTTTGTTATTATGGTGTATTGTGTGTAGATGGGTGAGACAAAAAAATCTATTTCATTTTTGGCTCCCGAGTGGTGCAGCGGTTTAAGGCACTGCATCTCAGTGCAAGAATCATCACTACAGACTCTGGTTCAATTCCAGGCTGTATCACAACCGGACGTAATTGGGAGTCCCATAGGGCAGCGGACAATTGGCCCAGTGTCATCTGGGTTAAGGTTTGGCCAGGGTAGGCCGTCATTGTAAATAAGAAGTAAAGGGTTATGAATACTTTCTGAAGGTGCTGTGTGTACAGTAAAAGTCAAAAGTTTGGACACACCTTCTTATTCAAGGGTTTTTCTTTATTTGTACTATTTTCTACATTATAGAATTAAACATAAACTATGAAATAACACATATGGAATCATGTAGTAACCAAAAAAGTGTTAAACTAATCCAAATGTATTATATATTGGAGATTCTTCAAATTAGCCACCCTTTGCCTTGATGACAGCTTTGCACACTCTTGGCATTCTCTCAACCAAGTTCACCTGGAATGCGTTTCCAACAGTCTTGAAGAAGTGCCCACAAATGCTGAGCACTTGTTGGCTGCTTTTCCTTCACTCTGCGGTCCAACCCAAACCATCTCAATTGGGTTGAGGTCGGGTGATTGTGGAGGCAAGGTCATCTGATGCAGCATTCCATCACTCTCTTTCTTGGTCAAATAGCCCTTATACAGCCTGGAGGTGTGTTGGGTCATTGTCCTGTTGAGAAACAAATGATAGTCCCACTATGCGAAAACCAGATGGGATGGCGTATCACTGCAGAATGCTGTGGTAGCCATGCTGGTTGTGTGCCTTGAATTCTAAATAAATTATAAACAGTGTCACCATCATAGCACCCCCACACCATCACACCTTCTCCTCCATGCTTCACGGTGGGAACCACATATGCAGAGATCATCCATTCACCTACTCTGCGACTGCACTTGAAGAAACGTTAAAAGTTTTTGATATTTTCCGCATTGACTGACTTTCATGTCTAAAAGTAATGATGGACTGTCATTTCTCTTTGCTTCTTTGAGCTGTTCTTACCAAATAGGGCTATCTTCTGTATACCACCCTACCTTGTCACAACACAACTGATTGGTTCAAACATATTAAGAAGGAAAGAAACTCCACAAATGAACTTTAGACAAGCAACACCTGTTAATTGAAATGCATTGCTGATGACTACCACATGAAGCTGGTTGAGAGAATGCCAAGAGTGTGTAAAGCTGTCATGAAGGCAAAGGGTGGCTACTTTGAAGAATCTCAAATATAAAATATATTTTGATTTGCTTAACATTTTTGTTGGTTACTACATGATTCCATATATGTTATTTCATAGTTTTGATGTATTCGCTATTATTCTACATTATAGAAAATAGTAAAAATAAAGAAAACCCTGGAATGAGTCTCTGTGTCCAAACTTTTGACTGGTACTGTAATTGTAAATGAAAGCTGGTAAAAACAACTGCCAAGTGAATCACTTTGACAAACAATAACTCATTTCATTGCGCTAAATTAGTTTTTCTCACTCTATTGCGTTTATACAACCCCCCTATAATTTTCCATAATGAATTCACATGAAGTCTTTTCTAATGGCTGAAAAAACTCAGATCAAAGAGATACTTTGACAGTTAAAACACACAGTGAAAAAGGGAAAAACTTAATGAAGACTTGAAACATGAAAATACATTTAAAGAATGACAAAGTGATGTTTAAAATTACTAGGGCTTAAATGCTTAGGAGTGTGTGTGTGTGTGTGTGTGTGTGTGTGTGTGTGTGTGTGTGTGTGTGTGTGTGTGTGTGTGTGTGTGTGTGTGTGTGTGTGTGTGTGTGTGTGTGTGTGTGTGTGTGTGCGTGTGAGGGTGAGGGGAGTAGAGTGGAGGGGTTAAGGGGTAATGTTAACACACATACAATATTTGAAGATTTGGATAAAAAGTTGATCAAATCAATCAGATGCTGAATGGAGTCCAATATTGGGCCACATACACACAGTAAACATATTTTCAAATGACCTATACACCTAAATGCAACGCATCAGCAGCTATATGCAGTAAACACACAAACAGCAGATAATGTTGGGGTGTTGAACCCCCAAACCCTCATATCCAACCCCCTAAAGTCTGACGCAACACTGCACTTCTCAGAAATCGTGTCGAGGGGGTCGGGTGGGTCCAAAATAAATTGCCCACTTTTCTGGAGGCCAGGCCATTGGAATGGTTTAGATTTATTGTGCGTTGCGTTTTGGAGGAAGATCGTATGCATGTGGTCAGAAGCCTAGCAGTGAGTCAGTTCACCAGTGACCCGGCCTCCCTCTCACGTTACGTCCTATATATAACATCCCTGCTCCTGGCCTCCTCCCACCCTCCCTCCCTCTCATTCTCTCTCCCAACTTCCCTGGAACCACCTTCTCCCTGGAACCACTCTGGCCTCAGCCGTCTCTCCTCTCCTCCGTCTCTCTTCTCTGTCTACCGTCTCCCTGTGTCCTGACACCCGAGCTCCAGCTCAGCAGAGTCAGTGTTTACCCGCGCTGTGCCTGGCAACAGGCTGCATGCTCGGGATAACCGGAGGCCCTACCTTTCAACGCTGCGATCTCTGCCTTCCTTCAGCCTCCTCCGATCACTTTCCCTGGGAACTAACGGGGAGCGCACGGAGGTGAGAGGTGAGAGAGCCGTGGAGGAGAGCCCTGATTTGAGGCTCTGGGTCCACCCACCTCCCTCAACTGGCTTCAGTCTGCTCTACTCTCTGTCCTGCAACATCGCTGTCTTGTGGCCTCAATTAGTCACTCTGGTAGTTCCTGTAAGTTTTTGTGGTTGTGTGTGTGGTGGACTTAGGGGGGTTCGTCTTTTGGGTGGATCTTGTGGAGCACTGTTATGGATCACTCCCTGTTTGGGTGCCTCCGTAGCCCCCACGCCCCGGCCCAGGGTCTGCACCCCCACCCTGCATTTAGCCAGTCCCCGCTGGCGCTGCACGGACGCTCTGACCACATATCCTACCCTGACCTGCCTGGCTCCTCACCCCCATGTGGGGGGTACCCTGGACCCGGGGAGGAGGGCGTGTACGGAGGGCAGCAACACCACCATCGTGGAGGACACCCGCATCAGCAGCACCCCCACCACCCACAGCACCAGACCCACCAGACTCCCTGGCATGTCCCCCAGATGCCCTCAACCAACACTAGGCATGGCCTCTGCCTACCTCCCCCAGACAGCCAAGTCTCAGAACGGTGTGGTGGGGGGACCCCAAATCTGTGTGGCTCCAACACCAACCCCAGTCTGGGAGGTAGTAGTGACCCCACAGGTGTATCCTGTGTCCCTGGGGACTTTGGACGACAGACGATGTCCCCGGACGAGACTGAACAGAGACGGAACAGTAAGGGGAAAGATGATTTGCACAGCTCAGGTAAGATGAGGACAATGAGGACATTATTCTCTTCTCTCCTCTATGCTTTTCTTAGCTTTGAGTTCAGGCTCAAAGTTTTGATTGTTTCTTTCAAAACTCACTGAGGAATTTTCATCACATAGCGAGGGAGTATAACGATTTTAAGTTTTTGGTTTGTCTATTCTCATATTGGGGATTTCACCATCTGTGTGTAAGCAAACACAGTCCACAGATGTTGAAACCGGAGAGAACAGTTTGTGATACAGTAATAAAACACACAAATGAATCGTTTGCATTTGAACTAATTGGCTAATGTTTTCATGATCACTGAAAGCGCTGTAGTCTTCTGCGTCAATGCTCCTAAATTCGAGAACCTCATGAGAAGTTGTGCAATGACAACAGGGTTCAGTGCATACTTTTTAGTTTCAAAGTCAATTCAAAGTTTGAACCTTACTAACAAGTAGGTAGGCTTATTGTTTTAGCATTTGGGCCTTGTTTTTACACTGGTTGTCCAGATAATATTGAGGGCCGTGTGTCATTGGCATTTTTCTTCAGGTTTATTTGAAACTGACTTAGTTCTGATAATTGAAACCGATGTCTTATTTGATTACCGACTGCTTGATGCTCATGGTTCAATGTTGGATATAATTTTGTTTTCTTAATTGTCTACTTGCAAATGTAATTCATTCATTTCAATGACTAGCTATTGCACTACAGTTAGCTGTAATGGAACATTAAACTCTATTAGCATCTCTTTATGGGAAGATATGTATACCCACATTTCAGTACTATAACACCTTGTGTTGTAGGATCTTTAAAGATCTTATTTGAGCTCGATTATGTCTTATCGCTACTGTTTTCCATGCTCTATTGACATTCATTCATATCTGGAATTACTGTCTAGAATTTTACGAGGTAGGATTATGCTAACTTTATTGATATTTAAATTAAATGCAGGCAAGTGCTTTTTAGAAACAGCGCCTTGATGTGTGAAACACTAGGCGGCAAGGCCACACACTTAAAATATGATCTTGTACTTCATTTCACCTGAATTCAATGAATCAAATTATTCTCACACCATCATTTAGTTATCTTTTCAGTAAAACAAGAGATAAATAATGAATTAATGTTTTTATAAATATATCTATTATGGAAAAGTTTTTTTTTGGAAGCAAAATGATAATCACAATTCAATTAAACCATTTGACTTGATAAAAAGGTTAAATTGTCTTTCTAAATACTAAGGTCAATAGTCATACTATTCTATTGATAATCTTATATGAAGAAATGAGCAAGTGTGATGCATTACAGATTTGCAGTCATCTTCTGTTAGTTGAAGCATTAGATCCATTACCTTTCTGCCTACATTTGTTTTAACAGATATCAAGATACTTTGGTTTCCTCTCTCAGTGTTAAGCAATAGGGAATTGATTTACTTCTGTTATTTGCTGCAATATTGACATAGATTGAACCGGTAGAAAGTCACTGAGACAATCTTCCATTTTCATTAGAATCAAAGTGCCCTTTAACATTCCTCAATCTCAACCCCCTCAACCCCATTTTATAGGTTATAGCCTGGCACAGCCAATATTTTATTTGTCCCTCTCTTCAGGCTCCCAGGGATAATCAACAGTGACATTTTCCTCCAGGGTATTAATGGCCTGCAGGTGTGATTTCTGTGAAGCCTCCTTTTAAACTGTTACAATGGGCACACCTGGGCTTTTTCATAGGCCTAAACCTACATAGTATTTATGGCTGTAGAACGTATGTACCTATAGCATTAGCCGCGACAGCTGTGTGAAAAAGCCGCCTCTTAATAATAATAATAATGTGGGTGGAGAATTAATCCATAACACTTCTGGAAATCACTGTTGGTCATCGACAGTATGGATGATAGAATGAAATGTAATGGAAGAAAATAGAATAGAATATAACTATTCGTCCATTGGTGACGTAACAAAAAGCTCTATATTTAGGTCCAATTTCCACATTTGTTAAACAACTATTTTCAGATGAGCCCATTCAGTGGCACGTGGGAATGTGTACCTAAGTCAGTGATATTATAGATAATTTTACACACTGTCCTCCCAACGACTATGTTGCCTTTGAGAGCACTGAGGTTGTAAGGACAAACTGATCTGTACCCCGGGTGGAGTCTCAAAATGGCCGATGGCTAAATGCGTTGGACACGTCATGCAGGGCACCGCACTAGACCTAATATGGCTGTATATGGCTGTAGCCCTCATTATCAGCAGTCATCATAATAATGCAAGCTCCATCCATATCTGGGCTGGGGACCAGACAAGTCAGGCCCTTAATAAGTTACTAGCACAGTGTCTGGACTTCCTGGCGGCTACACGAGGGCTGATTCAGGTCATCAGTGCAGGGTCACGACAAGAGCACTGCTCTCTGTATCCAGAAGCCATTTCACTGACACCAGCTTCCAGTGGTGTCGTGCACCAACAAATTTTATTGGGGCACTGATAGGATGGCCAAATTCCCTTTGCATTCATTCTGTTAGTTATACTGTATTGTGCCTTTTTTCATCCTAAAAATGTATCAAATTGAATGAGCAGGAAGGCTCTGCCAGGTCCTACTGTCTGTATCGTATCGTTCTCCCTGCAGGGAAACCCACCAGGTAGAAGTGCTGTTGTTCCCAGTAGTTAACTTTCCACTTCCATTTGCCATCTCTCAGGTTAGTTTTACCCCGGGGTGCAATTGTAATTGACAGCCAGTAGAACTGTGAAGCCCTACCCAGGAGCTGCACCTCTAACACCAATCACGTTTCCTAACATTAACCTCCATTGCGCGTTATAAAAGGCAACATGGGCTTTATTTGAGGTCCTATTTCTGATGAGGTAACGGTCTTATGAGGTAACATGCTGTGGCAATAGTGAAATAAGTGGTAAAATAATGGTCAAATGCACCTTCTTGATACATAACAAAGGATGCTAAACAAAAGTTAAAGATGTAATGTAGATTCATGTTGTAGGAATACTAAAGGAGTGTTGCAAGACACTGTACGGTATAAACCATTAAACAATTGTTTCAAATAAAATAAAATACCTAAACCATGTGAAAGATATTTTGTTTGAAGATTTTATTTCCAGAAATGTCTTCGTCCCATATTCTGTTTTTATAAATCGAGTGCCATGAATACAGGGGACTGGATGTGGCAGAGAGAAATACTTTCCTGACACTATTTCATTTGTCAGCACATCCAGAACGTCCAACAATTACAGTTGAACTGAGAGAATGTTAGCTGGTTTTATTTGGCGTGGACTAGAGAACAACATGTCAATTACAGCTCAACTCTTTTGATGAATTGTAGTGTTATTAAGAGATATTTGAATGAGGTTCACCCAATTTGAAGACACATCTATATGAAAAAAACATTTGTAAAGGATTTGATTAAATGTACCCTTTTCAGAATCCAATTGAGCAATCTGGATTAAATACAGACAATTAGACCAAAATAAATTACAATCTGGAAAGTCTTTCTGAAGTCTACTTAACTTCAATCAAATATACAATGAATCGCACCACACACTCTTACCAGTGGCATCTGCAGAAACGCTTCAGCCTGTATGTAGAGTGGGCCGGTGTAAGATTTCCAATCATGCACCATTTGATGTCTAGGCCCGTGGGTGGTGCTTAGCTGATCTATGTATCTATTGGTCTATTGTTCAGTCTGCCAGGTGATAGGTGGGAGGTTCACACCCTACATTACCTCCCCACATTACCACATCACATTATCACGCTACCACATCCCACATAGCAGAGGCAGCATGCACCTCATTTTTGGGGCATGAGTAGGATGGCCAAATTCAATAGCTTTACTTACATTTTTAATAAAAGAAAGAATACCTTCCATCTCATCATTTAGTTACAAGGGACATTAGCTCCACACTATCACATGCATTATTACATCAGACATTACCACATGCATTACAGCTTCACATTACCCCACACCTGACTGACCTCAGCTTCACCTTCCCTCCGGTCCACCAGAGATGAACTCTTGGAATCACTTTTGTCTTAGAACAATAGAACTACAGTATCGAGTTGGCTAGCCTCAAATATTAGCCCTCTTTTTGGATGAAACTTCTATTTAGAACAGGTGATAAAGTACTGGAGAGAGGCAAAGACAATTCCACCAACTTTCCAGTTAAACAAATGATTGTTATAGGGCCTACAGTATTCTCTGTGTTGCCTAGGTTTAAATGAAATGAGGCAATAGAAAATTGATTTGTGGATTTTCCACATACGGTAAGAATGTGTTACAACTTGATAATATTTGAGTGATATCAGTCTGTTTCTTTCTATGCTCCAAGGAGTGAAGATGAGTGAGTTTGTTTCAGAGAAAGAACACAGGGTAGTTGTTGGAGGGAGCTGGGCTCTGAGACTGTAGAGAACTCCCTGCCTGCCACCTCTCATGCAGCTTCCCCCTCCTCCAGTAAGACACTATAAAGTGTGCATGAACAGTATCCCCATAATAAAAGGTGATTGTCACCCCTAATTGTTTTGCTTTCATTTTGCATTTCAGCCCTGCAGTTTATCACACAATCCCTTCTTTTTTCACCACGTTTTCCTCTCCTTTCGTTTTTGGCGACTCAACAGTGTCTGGAAAAAGTTCTGTTTTTCATTTCAGATTCCCAGGACGGGAGCTATAAGTCTGACGTGAACAGCAAGCCCAGGAAGGAGAGGACAGCGTTCACCAAAGAACAGATCCGGGAACTGGAGTCAGAGTTTGCGCACCACAACTACCTGACGAGACTGAGGCGATATGAGATAGCAGTCAACCTCGACCTCACAGAAAGACAAGTACGTTACCTGTTGTTGTGTGGAAGCAATCAAATCTACACATTTGCATATAAAACAAGTGAAAAGTGACAAAGAAAAAAATAAGTATCTTACCTGTGTGGTGTTGATAAAACAAAACAAGTTAATTTGTCATATTGGCTTATCATATTGGCTTATCATATTGGCTTATCATATTGGCTTATCATATTGGCTTATCATATTGGCTTATCATATTGGCTTATCATATTGGCTTATCATATTGGCCTATCATATTGGCTTATCATATTGGCGTATCATATTGGCTTATCATATTGGCTTATCATATTGGCTTATCATATTGGCCTATCATATTGGCTTATCATATTGGCCTATCATATTGGCTTATCATATTGGCTTATCATATTGGCTTATCATTTTGGCTTATCATATTGGCCTATCATATTGGCCTATCATATTGGCTTATCATATTGGCTTATCATATTGGCTTATCATATTGGCTTATCATATTGGCCTATCATATTGGCTTATCATATTGGCCTATCATATTGGCTTATCATATTGGCTTATCATATTGGCTTATCATTTTGGCTTATCATATTGGCCTATCATATTGGCCTATCATATTGGCTTATCATATTGGCTTATCATATTGGCTTATCATATTGGCCTATCATATTGGCTTATCATATTGGCTTATCATATTGGTTTACCATATTGGCTTATCATATTGGCTTATCATCTAATCATCTAATGACAAAACATTATGCAGTTCATTTCTCTCTTTGATGATCAAATAAATCCGAACATTTTGTGTGAACAAATTATCTGAAAGAATCACGGTTAGAGGACTGATTCTGTAATTACCCTAAGAACTCACAGACTCATGTATTCAAAGACTCACACAGAAATGTCAGCTAACAGCAGTTGTTAGGGATTCTATTAAAAACTGCACAGGCCTCAGGATGAAAACCCTGTATGTTTTGACATTACCAAACGCTTGTCATGCTAATGTTCTGAATCTCATCGCTTCCAAACCAAAACCACTGAGGCTTTTTGATATATCTGTGCTGCATGTGTGTGTGTGTGTGTGTGTGTGTGTGTGTGTGTGTGTGTGTGTGTGTGTGTGTGTGTTGCCAGCACCACTGGTCTGTGTGTGTGTGTGTGTGTGTGTGTGTGTGTGTGTGTGTGTGTGTGTGTGTGTGTGTGTGTGTTGCCAGCACCGCTGGTCTGTGTGTGTGTGTGTGTGTGTGTGTGTCTGTGTGTGTGTGTGTGTGTGTGTGTGTGTGTGTGTGTGTGTTGCCAGCACCGCTGGTCTGTGTGTGTGTGTGTGTGTGTGTGTGTGTGTGTGTATGTGTGTGTGTGTGTGTGTGTGTGTGTGTGTGTGTGTGTGTGTGTGTGTGTTGTCAGCACCACTGGTCTGTCTCTGTGTGTGCAGGGACTGTCTCATGGCATGTGTCAGACACCAGATGTTTCTGTATTCCCTTCAGACTCTAATAGGAAGTACACTGACATTAAGGGGCGGATTCCCACACAGTATGCAGAAGGGAGAATCTCTATTGAAAGTGTTGTTTAGTCCAGTATGTAGGATTAAACTGGGGCCAGGATAAAAAGAAACACACTTTTCATCTAAATATTTATTTTTTAATGTCTTAATCTGCCTTGATCTAAAAAGTTGGTCTGCATAAGTCTGTTGGTAGTGATGCGTTTAACCAAACCAATCTACACACTCACCACACCCATAAGTGCTTTTGGAAATCATAGTCTGTTGTATAAGTCCAATCAGACTTTCAAGGCCAGGCCCAGGCAGCCAGGCAACAACCCACTGAGGACTTAGGCCTTCCAGCTAGGAGCCCTGTCCTTCACAATCACTCCCACTCATATTGGCTGCCTCTCCTCTCTTCCTCTCTCCTCTCCTGTCCTCTCTTCTCCACACATTCCCAATGCAAGGCCTATAAATCTGGATGTGCGTGGGGGTTGTGTGTCTGTGTCTGTCTCTGTGTGTGTTAGTGTGTGTGTACATGTGTGTGTACATGTGTGTGTGTGTGTGAGTGAGTGTGTGTGTACGTGTGTGTGTGTGTGTGTGTGTGTACGTGTGTGGGGGTTGATCTTGGATGTTAAACCCACTCTAACATCCTCGTGGCTATTATCTTACAGTGCAGCTTCTACCTCCCTGATCTTGCTATTAACTACTATATAGCTTTACCAATAATGATTGTACATTCTGGCCTCAGCCCAAGGGCATATACAGTGGCAGGGGTTTATACAACTTGTGGACACCAATCCTCATCTCGTCTCGCCACTGAACCCTGCGAGTGTGTGTGTGTGTGTGTGTGTGTGTGTGTGTGTGTGTGTGTGTGTGCAACAACTTAGGTAGAACTTACTGATTGCCCAATTAGAGTTGCACCCAAGGCTGGCAGAAGATTTTGTATGGCTTGTGGATATGTGTGTCCGAGTGCATTTGTGTGTTTGTGTGTATGTAAAACAAAAACATACGAAGGACTTAGTTTTATGAGGCGGTCGATGCTAAACCTGTTTATTCGAAAATGAGCCACACATGCGTGTTTACTCTGTAAACTTAACTCCTGTCTTGGGCCTGTGAGTGGCAGGCCACAATGCCTAAAATAAATCCAGGAGAGCTTTGGACTCCTGTGAGAAAGCAGGTCGCTCAGGGGGGTGGATAAGAGAGGGGTGGGGATGAAGGGAGTATAGGAGGGGGTTGGAGTTTGTGGGGCATGGGGAGGGCCAACAGGAGGGGTAGGGCTGTGAAGGGTCGTCAGTGGGGGATGGGGAGGGCCAACAGGAGGGGTAGGGCTGTGAAGGGTCGTCAGTGGGGGATGGGGAGGACCAACAGGAGGGGTAGGGCTGTGAAGGGTCGTCAGTGGGGGATGGGGAAGGGAGCTTCGCTCATTCCCGATCCGATCGGGCCGTTTTAGGCAGCAGCTTAATCATCACGAAGAAGAGACGCAAATACTGAAGGATCTGTGGAGTCAGGAACAGGATCCGAGGCAGGGCCCCCCGCCAGTGTGCGGACGTGACCCATGCATCAGCACATACCTGGCCATGTCGAAATAAGACGCCCCAACAGCCAACACTAACCACGACAGCCAACACTAACCACGACAGCCAACACTAACCACGACAGCCAACACTAACCACGACAGCCAACACGAACCACGACAGCCAACACTAACCATGACAGCCAACACTAACCACGACAGCCAACACGAACCACAACAGCCAACACTAACCACGACAGCCAACACTAACCACGACAGCCAACACGAACCACGACAGCTAACACTAACCACGACAGCCAACACTAACCACGACAGCCAACACTAACCACGACAGCCAACACTAACCACGACAGCCAAAACTAACCACGACAGCCAACACGAACCACGACAGCCAACACTAACCATGACAGGCAACACTAACCACGACAGCCAACACGAACCACGACAGCCAACACTAACCACGACAGCCAACACTAACCACGACAGCCAACAATAACTGGCCCTACTGTCATCGAGTGCTACCTATACCCTACACCCAGGGTTCAGTGTCACCCTGTGCAACCTACATCGTACACAGTGGGGTCAAAACCCAAAGTACCCCGTCGTCTACAATGGGGGAACCAAGACTCAAGTGGCGTGCGACTGTAATGTTCTTGTAGATAATGATTTAGCACTCGGCTGCCAGCTCTGGTAGACGAGGTGTCTCTCAGGGTTTACGTAAGATCATACCGTGTGAAGAGGGAGGTGGGGGAGCTAGAGAGTGTGTGCGAGGGGGGGAATGGTGTGTCGGGAGGAGTGTGTGTGTGTGTTAAAAGAGAGGTGGGGGAGCTGGGTTGCACACTTGTGTTTGTGTGTGTGTGGGAGGGTGGGGGGGGGGGAATGGTGTGTCGGGAGGAGTGTGTGTGTGTGTGAAAAGAGAGGTGGGGGAGCTGGGTTGCACACTCCTGTATGTATGTATGTATGTATGTATGTATGTATGTATGTATGTGTGTGTGTGTGTGGGTGTGTGTGTGTGTGTGTGTGTGTGCGCGTGTGCGCGCACATGCTCTGCTCAGACAGAGGTCTGTTTCACTGAGGCTGTAAATCTCTGTCACACACACTGATAGAGAAGGGTTCACACCAACAGATTCAGGACATTGGTTTCCTGACGCACAGGGGGACGCTAGGGTTTTACTGAGGGGGAACGGGAGGGAAGAGGTGGGGGGACGCTAGGGTTTTACTGAGGGGGAACAGGAGGGAAGAGGTGGGGGGACGCTAGGGTTTTACTGAGGGGGAACGGGAGGGAAGAGGTGGGGGGACGCTAGGGTTTTCTGAGGGGGAACGGGAGGGAAGAGGTGGGGGGACGCTAGGGTTTTACTGAGGGGGAACAGGAGGGAAGAGGTGGGGGGACGCTAGGGTTTTACTGAGGGGGAACGGGAGGGAAGAGGTGGGGGGACGCTAGGGTTTTACTGAGGGGGAACGGGAGGGAAGAGGTGGGGGGACGCTAGGGTTTTACTGAGGGGGAACGTGAGGGAAGAGGTGGGGGGACGCTAGGGTTTTACTGAGGGGGAACGGGAGGGAAGAGGTGGGGGGACGCTAGGGTTTTACTGAGGGGGAACGGGAGGGAAGAGGTGGGGGGACGCTAGGGTTTTACTGAAGGGGAACGGGAGGGAAGAGGTGGGGGGACGCTAGGGTTTTACTGAATGGGAACGGGAGGGAAGAGGTGGGGGGACGCTAGGGTTTTACTGAGGGGGAATGGGAGGGAAGAGGTGGGGGGACACTAGGGTTTTACTGAGGGGGAACGGGAGGGAAGAGGTGGGGGGACGCTAGGGTTTTATTGATGGGCCTACATACCAAGAACTCCAGAACGCCACGAACCAACAATGGCATCGAGTTACCTCAGAACCTCACACACAATATACACCCCATCTCCACTCGCTCACAACAATGCCTGAACACTTTGTGCACTTCAAATGTATTGAAATGTTCTTCATGTGGTTATTATTATACTAAATACATGTTCTTAAACCTTGGCTAATATTGCCCTTGTTACTGAGAAGGGCTATGATCCCCCAGCCCTCCTGAAAACAACCCAAGTGTCAAACTCCAGTCCTTGAGGACCACAGCATCTGCAGGTTTTCATTCCTCATAGGAGTGTCTAAATCAGACACCAAAGGAATGAGACGAAATTAGCAGTCACTGTCGCCCTCCAGGTTCTAAGGTGGACCCCCGCCGTATAACTTCCACGCTATTTCCCTGTAAACTAATTGTTCTCTTCTCCTCCAGGTAAAGGTGTGGTTCCAGAACAGAAGGATGAAGTGGAAGCGTGTTAAAGGAGGTCAACAGGGGGCAGCAGCGCGAGAGAAAGAACTGGTCAACGTGAAGAAGGGAACTCTGTTACCCTCAGAGTACTCTGGCATGGTGGGAGGACTACATCACTCCACTGGTTCCCCTGGTAATGAGGACAGTCACGACAGTGACCAGAGCTCAGAGCATGCTCACTTATGACCCTGACCTGCCACATATGCCACGCAGAGGTCAAAGGTTAAGTTTGCGGCCATTTGAACAAACGTCTAAAAATGCAGTGAGTTGATGAGATCATGTTGCATTTACAGGTACAGCATTACATACAGTATGTTGAGATTAGACTCAGAACTCAGAAAGAACACCTAGGCCTTTTCTCTCAGGAACCAGCAACAAACAGGTTTTCTGACTGAAGGTGTTTGTTGAGGAGTGAAGAAAGAAAGAAGTCAAGGTTAGCAAGAAGAAGAAGGAATGGAAGGAGCATGGAATTAACAACTGGATGTGTGAAATAAAACAACAAATGATATGCTTGTGAGCAAAGCCTCAACCTCATGAGACTGTAAATTGGGAATAAAATTGTATATTATTGTGAACATTCCACACGTGCCTTGATAGAATGGCTTGGATTTTTGAACTGTCAAATATAAAATTCTACTGTATTTACTCCGTTTGGAATACAAAA
This sequence comes from Oncorhynchus mykiss, assembly GCF_013265735.2. Lineage (NCBI taxonomy): Eukaryota > Metazoa > Chordata > Actinopteri > Salmoniformes > Salmonidae > Oncorhynchus > Oncorhynchus mykiss. The sequence continues at coordinate 23,119,793 of NC_050572.1, forward strand.
GTCATCCAATTAGTTTTAAGTAAAAATGTGGAATTTAATTGAATAGTAGGCTATTACCGTGAGTTCTACTATGCTGATTTACTTACAACATAACTGAATGGTGCATATTAGCAAACATCTCCATTGGTTTTACATTTTGCTTCCACTAAGAGTCTTAAAAGTTAATTTTTTTTGTGAAAAATGTATACTTTTATTACATATAAATCTGGGACATAATGGTTTCTGAAGTGAATAAAACTGATCAATCAAAATCATTTTTGTCATTGTCCGGTTCTTGAACATTCTCACAATATTGCACAATTGGTATGTTACTAGATCTGTAAAAAAAACATGTTAATGTAATTTAAAACCATATGTAGACCTAGAGTTTCTTTGCCTTCTGTATGAGTGTGCATTCTAATTTGTGTCGATTTGTGTCGATTTGGCCGTGGCAGAGCCGTAGAGTTTTACAGTACAGAACCAGCTGGTTTTGGCCGTGGCAGAGCCGTAGCCTCTTACAGTACAGGACCAGCTGGTTTTGGCCGTGGCAGAGCCGTAGCCTCTTACAGTACAGGACCAGCTGGTTTTGGCCGTGGCAGAGCCGTAGCCTCTTACAGTACAGGACCAGCTGGTTTTGGCCGTGGCAGAGCCGTAGCCTCTTACAGTACAGGACCAGCTGGTTTTGGCCGTGGCAGAGCCGTATTCTCCTACAGTACAGGACCAGCTGGTTTTGGCCGTGGCAGAGCCGTAGCCTTTTACAGTACAGAACCAGCTGGTATTGGCCGTGGCAGAGCTGTATTCTCCTACAGTACAGAACCAGCTGGTTTTGGCCGTGGCAGAGCCGTAGCCTCTTACAGTACAGAACCAGCTGGTTTTGGCCGTGGCAGAGCCGTATTCTCCTACAGTACAGGACCAGCTGGTTTTGGCCGTGGCAGAGCCGTAGCATCTTACAGTACAGAACCAGCTGGTTTTGGCCGTGGCAGAGCCGTATTCTCCTACAGTACAGGACCAGCTGGTTTTGGCCGTGGCAGAGCCGTATTCTCCTACAGTACAGGACCAGCTGGTTTTGGCCGTGGCAGAGCCGTAGCCTCTTACAGTACAGAACCAGCTGGTTTTGGCCGTGGCAGAGCCGTAGCCTCTTACAGTACAGAACCAGCTGGTTTTGGCCGTGGCAGAGCCGTATTCTCCTACAGTACAGGACCAGCTGGTTTTGGCCGTGGCAGAGCCGTAGCCTTTTACAGTACAGAACCAGCTGGTTTTGGCCGTGGCAGAGCCGTATTCTCCTACAGTACAGGACCAGCTGGTTTTGGCCGTGGCAGAGCCGTAGCGTTTTACAGTACAGAACCAGCTGGTTTTGGCCGTGGCAGAGCCGTATTCTCCTACAGTACAGGACCAGCTGGTTTTGGCCGTGGCAGAACCGTGGCCTCCTAAAGTACAGGACCAGCTGGTTTTGGCCGTGGCAGAGCCGTAGCATCTTACAGTACAGGACCAGCTGGTTTTGGCCCTGGCAGAACCGTGGCCTCCTAAAGTACAGGACCAGCTGGTTTTGGCCGTGGCAGAGCCGTAGCCTCTTACAGTACAGAACCAGCTGGTTTTGGCCGTGGCAGAGCCGTAGCCTTTTACAGTACAGAATCAGCTGGTTTTGGCCGTGGCAGAGCCGTATTCTCCTACAGTACAGGACCAGCTGGTTTTGGCCGTGGCAGAGCCGTAGCGTTTACAGTACAGAACCAGCTGGTTTTGGCCGTGGCAGAGCCGTATTCTCCTACAGTACAGGACCAGCTGGTTTTGGCCGTGGCAGAACCGTGGCCTCCTAAAGTACAGGACCAGCTGGTTTTGGCCGTGGCAGAGCCGTAGCCTCTTACAGTACAGGACCAGCTGGTTTTGGCCCTGGCAGAACCGTAGCCTCTTACAGTACAGAACCAGCTGGTTTTGGCCGTGGCAGAACCGTGGCCTCCTAAAGTACAGGACCAGCTGGTTTTGGCCATGGCAGAGCCGTAGCCTCTTACAGTACAGGACCAGCTGGTTTGGCCGTGGCAGAACCGTGGCCTCCTAAAGTACAGGACCAGCTGGTTTTGGCCGAGGCAGAACCGTAGCCTCCTAAAGTACAGAACCAGCTGGTTTTGGCCGAGGCAGAACCGTGGCCTCCTAAAGTACAGGACCAGCTGGTTATGCAATAACCGCAAGTTTGGATTTAACTGATTTGTGGCTTTCCAGCTCCCTCAGAATCACAGACAAAGTGGATTTGTGTTCAGTTGTGGTCAGATTTCATCAGACTCCAGAACCCTGCTTTCTCTCTCTGTTTCTTTTATTAGCTGACTGTCTGATTTAGCTGTTTGTATATGACATCGCCTGATCAAAGTAGAACACATAGACGGTTCTCATCAGGAATGTCGGTCAGAGCTGTTGGAGAATAAATTAGAATGAGGAATGTATTCATGAGGATTTATCGTGAAGCTTAGCCATATGTTCAGCTGGAGTGATCAGAGACCTGTCTAAACAGTGTGATGGATTTGACCCTGCTGAGGCAACAATTACAAGACAATTGAATTCCTACATGAGCGGATAAACAAATGTACACAAAGAACATGAACATTGACAACCCAAGAACAGCATCTGAAAGATTTGTAAAGCTTTCTTTGACAGAGTAGATCACACACTTAACATGTGTTACATTTTGTATACCCATTGATATGACACGTAGTCAAATGTAGACAGCTAACGTAATTGTGTCTAATTCCATTTCAATGGTGCTCCAGTGTTCTGCATTACAGTGTGAAGGGACGGTGCGGTACAGGCGAAAGCCTGTCGTTGTGGAATACCTCTGCACCGTGTAACTTCTGATCTTGAATGAACCTTCTACCTTGATCCCTTCGGGAGCAGCTTTCGTTCTGCAGGAAGGGTAATGTTGTCATTACAACCCTCCATGCCAAGAACAACACACGCCAACTAAAGTCTTTTCCACATTGAATCTGAGCATCTCCTTTGCTTTTCCAACTGAAAGGATTTAGTATTATTCTCAGTATAGTGTAGGTGTTGAAAGATGATGTACACTGTAGTACGATACCCAAAACTATAGTGAATATTGTGATTTCTGTTTCTCTCTGGTAGCGGAATATGTTTAAACACACCGCGATCCAGACTCGGAGTGCCAGAATCCTTGTCTTGAATCTAGAATCGCTTTCCAGCAACACAATGTAAGCAGATACTGACATTTTGCTGTTTACAAAGTGAGTTTAAACTTTTTTAGCTTTTTCTCAGTGACTGAGTTGCTTTGAGAATAACATTAACCGTGGATATGCCTGTGTTGAATTTCTCACCGTTTATACAGGCAGTTTGGGACATGTCCAAGACATGGTACATCTGGGATAAATTAAAAAGGCCAACTGAAAAATCTACAACTACATGTTTATTTAAATAATTAGGCATAACTCACAAATCAGGTCACATCACATGCTTCATGGCTGGTTAGCATTCCAGGGTGTTTAAGGCCAACAGTGTATCTTCTTTACCTGGGTTTTATATCATAATGATCTGAACAAAACAGCACTCTGCCCAAAAAATTATCTAGGCCTACTCAAGGCTCAAACTGACCCACATCATGAAGTTCTTCAGCATCACAAAATTCCTCAGACATTGGCAAATTTCTGGTTACGTCACTGTTTAATACAATAATGATGGAATTTGTGTAATAACATAATAACACAGTTAAGTCTAATATCATAATGTAGTTATAGTTGTGACAGTGGAGAGAGCAGAATATGAGACACTAAGGGATTGAACTCGTGCTCAGGAAATTGTTCCGAATCACAAGATTATGGCCGGATGATATTGGATGACGAAATGCAGGAAACCACAAGTCCTCCAATAAACTGGCAGGGGACCATGAGTGACAGCTGTTTTAGCCATTTAGAGCCTTATTTATTGGCATAAGAGACACTTTTACAATAGCTGGTATGAAGAAATGGTTCTGGCCTGGGCCAGGAACTGAAGGGTGCAGATAGTGACTTCACACCTGGAGCGATAAAGGACTCAGTCACGCATATTAATACTACAGCCAAACTAGATGCTATCATAAACAATACAGACATCACAGCAAAATATGTCTGTATACTACAGTGTCCTCCTGAATTATTGACACCCTAGGTAAATATGAACAAAAAAGGTTGTGGAAAAAAATCACATTCTTGTTTATCAGCTTGATCGTACATTCAAAATATCATATGAATCTAATCATTAATTTAGTTAAAATTGTTCAAAGAAAAAAAATGATCAAGAAAAAAAAGTATTCAAAAACATGTGTCACAATTATTGACACCCCTAGAAATTCTTAAGAACAAAATTAAATTGATGTGTATTCTGATTAAGACTTTTTACCCCTTTTCTGTGATATCCAATTGGCAGTTACAGTCTTGTCCCATCGCTGCAACTCCCCTACGGACTCGAGACAGGCAAAGATCGAGAGACAAGCGTCCTCCAAAAAACAACCCTGCCAAGACGCACTGCTTCTTGACACACTGCTCACTTAACGCGGAAGCCAGCTGCACCAATGTGTCAGAGGAAACACCGTCCAGCTGGGGACCGAAGTTAGCTTGCAGGCACCCAGCCCACCAAAAGGAGTCGCTAGAGCATGATGGGCAAGGAAATCACAGCTAACCCAGGAGTGACGCTGGGACAATTGTGAGCCGCCTCATGGGTCTCCCGGTCACGGCCGGCTGTGACAGAGCCTGGGATTGAACCAGGGTCTGTAGTGATGGCCTGTTTCACTAGGGTATAAATGTGAGGTGACACACAGGCTAAACTCCATCAATCATCCATCAACATGGAAAGACCAGAGAACACACAAATGAAATGCAACAAAAGGTTGTTGACTTTCACAAATCAGGCAGTGGCTGTAAAAAGATAGCTTCACGCCTGAAAATATACATCTCCAATATTAGGGAAATCCTTTTAAACAACTGGAGCTGTGATGAACCTGCCAAGAAGAGGACGCAAGTGTACAGTGCCTTGCGAAAGTATTCGGCCCCCTTGAACTTTGTGACCTTTTGCCACATTTCAGGCTTCAAACATAAAGATATAAAAATGTATTTTTTTGTGAAGAATCAACAACAAGTGGGACACAATCATGAAGTGGAACGACATTTATTGGATATTTCAAACTTTTTTAACAAATCAAAAACTGAAAAATTGGGCGTGCAAAATTATTCAGCCCCCTTAAGTTAATACTTTGTAGCGCCACCTTTTGCTGCGATTACAGCTGTAAGTCGCTTGGGGTATGTCTCTATCCGTTTTGCACATCGAGAGACTGAAATTTTTTCCCATTCCTCCTTGCAAAACAGCTCGAGCTCAGTGAGGTTGGATGGAGAGCATTTGTGAACAGCAGTTTTCAGTTCTTTCCACAGATTCTCGATTGGATTCAGGTCTGGACTTTGACTTGGCCATTCTAACACCTGGATATGTTTATTTTTGAACCATTCCATTGTAGATTTTGCTTTATGTTTTGGATCATTGTCTTGTTGGAAGACAAATCTCCGTCCCAGTCTCAGGTCTTTTGCAGACTCCATCAGGTTTTCTTCCAGAATGGTCCTGTATTTGGCTCCATCTATCTTCCCATCCATTTTAACCATCTTCCCTATCCCTGCTGAAGAAAAGCAGGCCCAAACCATGATGCTGCCACCACCATGTTTGACAGTGGGGATGGTGTGTTCAGGGTGATGGGCTGTGTTGCTTTTACGCCAAACATAACGTTTTGCATTGTTGCCAAAAAGGTCAATTTTGGTTTCATCTGACCAGAGCACCTTCTTCCACATGTTTGGTGTGTCTCCCAGGTGGCTTGTGGCAAACTTTAAACAACACTTTTTATGGATATCTTTAAGAAATGGCTTTCTTCTTGCCACTCTTCCATAAAGGCCAGATTTGTGCAATATACGACTGATTGTTGTCCTATGGACAGAGTCTCCCACCTCAGCTGTAGATCTCTGCAGTTCATCCAGAGTGATCATGGGCCTCTTGGCTGCATCTCTGATCAGTCTTCTCCTTGTATGAGCTGAAAGTTTAGAGGGACGGCCAGGTCTTGGTAGATTTGCAGTGGTCTGATACTCCTTCCATTTTAATATTATCGCTTGCACAGTGCTCCTTGGGATGTTTAAAGCTTGGGAAATCTTTTTGTATCCAAATCCGGCTTTAAACTTCTTCACAACAGTATATCGGACCTGCCTGGTGTGTTCCTTTTTCTTCATGATGCTCTCTGCGCTTTTAACGGACCTCTGAGACTATCACAGTGCAGGTGCATTTATACGGAGACTTGATTACACACAGGTGGATTGTATTTATCATCATTAGTCATTTAGGTCAACATTGGATAATTCAGAGATCCTCACTGAACTTCTGGAGAGAGTTTGCTGCACTGAAAGTAAAGGGGCTGAATAATTTTGCACGCCCAATTTTTCAGTTTTTGATTTGTTAAAAAAGTTTGAAATATCCATAAATGTCGTTCCACTTCATGATTGTGTCCCACTTGTTGTTGATTCTTCACAAAAAAATACAGTTTTATATCTTTATGTTTGAAGCCTGAAATGTGGCAAAAGGTCGCAAAGTTCAAGGGGGCCGAATACTTTCGCAAGGCACTGTATTTTCCCCCCACGCACAGTGTCAAAATAATCTCTAAGGATCACAGTTGGAGAATTGCAGAATTTGGTAACATTTTGAGGTCATTAAGTCTCCAAAACTACAATTATACCCCACCTCCATGCCAACAAGTTATTTGTAATGGTTGCCAGAAGAAAGCCTGTGCTGTCACCAAACCACAAGCCTACACTCCTCGAGTTTGCTGAATGTCATTGAAACTTTGATTGCAACCAGATTCTATGGTCTGATGATACTAAAATAGAGCTTTTTAGCAACAAACACCAGAGGTGGGTTTGGCATAAAAAGAGCCATGGTCATGCAGAAAATTAAAATAACATAGTCCCCACTGTGAAGTATGGTGGTGGATCTGTGATGTTGTGAGGCTGTTTTACTTCCAAAGGCCCTGGGAACCTTGTTAGGATACATGGTATCATGGACTCCATCAAGGACTGTACCAGGAGATTTTAGGCCAAAACCCATCTGCCTCTGCCAGGAGGCTGAAACTGGGTCGTCGTTGGATCTTCCAACAGGACAACGATCCAAAGCAAACCTCCAAATCCACATGAAAATGGTTCACTGACCATAGAATAAAGCTTTTGCAATGGACATCCCAGTTCTCTGACCTAAACCCCAATAAAAACCTGTGGGTTGAGCTGAAGAGGAGAGTCCACAAGCGAGGACCAAGGATTTGGAGAGTTTCCATATGGAGAAATGGTCTCAAATCCTTTCCTATGTGTTCTCCTACCTCATTAAACATTATAGGAGACAACTCAGAGCTGTTATCTTGGCAGAGTAAGGGAAGACCCCCATGAAATGGACAATAATGACTGGCAACTTATTGGCATTGGGCGAACCATATACACAATTGCAAATACCACTCAAATGGACGGCAGTTAATCAAAACCATATTGCAAACGGAACATTACAAATGCCAAGTGTAATAAACCAAAAATCCCATAGGGGGTGAGCACGCTCCACCATAGATTTTCATACGAGAAATGGTCACAAAGTCAGGTCAATAATACAAATCTAGTAAGTGTATGGACATACATTTATCTTATTTTATTGAGTTTGTCCATAAGGCCTATGTTTTGTCCATTTGCCATATTGGATCATAGGAAGTCGGCTTCTGAACCCAAAAAGTCAGGGAACCATGTCCAAATGGCATAAGAAATGTCCAAATGGCATATATACTGACCAACTGATATATATCACTATGTTAAGCCCTGAATCAACATAGAAAGTCTATTTGTCATGTCTGATAATTGGAAGTCATAGGAAGTAAGAATTTCTCATTGATGTTGATTCAGCATGTCCATTTCATAATGGGAAGTCCTTATACATTGGCAATGGACACTGTCAACTTGCAGAAGAGCATGTTCACACTGACAATATAGCATATGTGTAATGGACACTGTCCAATCGCTTGTTGGTGTTGATTTCAGCCTGTCCATTTGGTGATGGAAAATCCCTCATCTTACAATGGGCATTTACGAATTGGACATGCTCTAATATACTGCAGAAATGCCCAATTGACTGGCTCATTGAACTCGGGATGGCCGAGCAGTGATAGTGGTTCCTCTCCATCTCTTGGTTGTGTTGATTTCAGCCTTTCCATTTGGTGATCTTAAATCCCTCGTTAAATACATTTTTACCTTTCATTTTAACTTTCATAAAATCACAAGTGTAATACATCAAAATAAAGCTTAACTTCTTGTTATTCGAATTTCAACCAGGCAGGTGTGACACAAAAGTCAGAAATAGCGATATAAAAACATTCCTTACGTTTGATGATATTCTTCTGTAGGCACCCCAAAAGGTCCCAGTTACATCACAAATGGTCCTTTTGTTAGATAATGTCCTTCTTTATATCCATAAAAACTCAGTTTAGCTGGTGCGCTTCAGTCAATAATCCACCCAGTTTCCCTCCATCAAAATACATAATCCACCCAGTTTCCCCAGTTTCCCTGCATACAAAATGAATCCCAAACGTTACTAATAAACTTTTCCAAACAAGTCAAACAATGTTTATAATCAAACCTTAGGTACCATAATATGTAAATGAACTATAACATTTAAGATGGAGAATCGTTATTGTCTTTACCGGAGAAAAATACCAAAGAACGCAATCTCATTCACACGCTTGGACACATTACAGACAAAATGGGAGCCACCGAGAAAAACTACAATTTCTGGCTCATTTGTCCAAAAACCAGCCTGAAACTCTTTCTAAACCCTTTTGACATCTATTGGAAGCATTAGGAACTGCAATCTGGGAAGACTTCGCCTTATAAGAAAAGTGACAGCCATTGAAAATAGTGGTAAGCTGAAATATATATACTTTTTGGGATGGTTTTTCCTCAGGGTTTCGCATGCCATATCAGTTCTGTTATACTCACAGACATTATTTTAACAGTTTTAGAAACTTTAGAGTCTTTTCTATCCAAATCTACCAATTATATGCATATCCTAGCTTCTGGGCAGTTGACTTTGGGCACGCGTTTCATCCGGATGGGAAAATACTGCCCCCTACCCAAGAGAGGTTAAGCTCTACAACAAGTTTATAACGTTTCAGAGCTCTTGGTCTGACGGTTCTTTGATGGTGCGAATGCCGGTAACTATTGTAGGCTCTGTGTGTCACTCCATCCAGGCTGTGTGTGTGTGTGTGTGTGTGTGTGTGTGTGTGTGTGTGTGTGTGTGTGTGTGTGTGTGTGTGTGTGTGTGTGTGTGTGTGTGTGTGTGTGTGTGTGTGTGTGTGTGTATGTGTGTGTGTGTGTGTTTGTGTGTTTTTTCTTGGACATCTGGTGGAAGAAATGACTGATTTACAGTTCATGAGCGTTGTCTAATCACACATACAAAATTTTAGAAAGATGTGACCTTTTTAACCCTTTGAAATAGCCCCCGTGACACCAATTTAAGGCACTTCCGGTTGTCACAGGAAGCTGAAAGTAAACGCATATCTTCAGTGGGGCAGGCTTTTACAGAATCCTGAGTTTAAAGTCTTTACGTTAAGAACTGACTGATTTACAGAGGGTTGAATGCAGTGTTTTTCACTAACTGTAGTGAAATCAAAACCACTTTTAGGGTTAATTTAACACCTTCTGGCAATCATAACCCACATAGGCATCAGGTTGAAGTTAGAGCAACAGGCAATGTATTCCTATGGGAAGAGATGTCAATGTAAACTGTTAGAAGAAAACACCCTGTTTTCACTGTTAAGGGTTAATTCCACACAGTCAAGGTTAGGTTTGCACAGATCGGGAGGACCTTAGGAACGTTCCTGTGGTTGAATTATGCTTCTAGCCTTAATGGTTCTGCCACTGTCACCCAAAAGCATCACAAATTTAGGTCAGGCTTTATTTTGGGCCTTGTGCTAAGACCTTTCTGGATGTCAATATCTTACCACAAAAACGTCAGAGACAGAATTAGCTCTTCACATATGTGGCTCTTTATATGCCCCCCAACCATAAAATATATTAAATTCAGACTACACATGGATACATAGCACTACCTATATGGAATTTGTAATCCTTCCAAAAAGGGCAGAAAACACCCCAGATAAAAACATGGTTAGAACGCAGGTAACTTGCAGGCTCCGTGTGTCTGTAAACCCCACACAGTGTCACTCCACATTGACTGTGTGTGAGTACAGAAAATCACAGAAATGACAGAATAACAGATTTGCCTTAACATGCCGCAACTGGATCTATATTAACCGTCATCAAACGGACATTGTACGATTTCCCAGTGAATTACGATAAATAAATGGCTGGTTCTATTTTTCCTCACACAGTAGGTTTATGTACTTTGACGTGAAGCGGTCAAATTAGCGCAGTATTACCGTTTTTGACCTTTAATCCCAGAAAATGGGCTTTAAACTCTAAGAGCGTTGAGGCCTCGACACCATCTTGTTTCTGGGCTAAAAGTACATTTGGCCAAACCTGTACTCACCAAGTTTCGTCTTCAAAGTCTTTTCCATTTATGAGAAACGGCCATGTCCATTTGGTGATGTTTTGTACATTTGCTATATACAGCCAGTCGCCATCTAGTGGAATTTTCTGTTACAGCAGAAAAATGTCAATAAATGTCAAATTTTATGCCGTTGAATCCAAATGTCAGAGAGACTTTATTTGATGACATCCCGGGAAGACCAGGCCCTGGGGGACAACCTGAGGTCGTCGGCCTATTTTAATAACACCAAGGGACCTTACACTTGCAATGTGGAGATACTCATCAATCATATGGGAAATGCCACTCGCGTCCCTTATGAAGGAGAGGGTGCACAAAGTCCTAAGGCATTTCTGTTTTTAACTTTTTATTAGCAAAAATGTCTAAAAATCTGTTTTTGCTTTGTCATTATGGGGTATTATGTGTAGATTGATGAGGAAAATAAATAATTTAATCCATTTTAGAATAAAGGTGTAACGTAACAAAATGTGGAAAAAAGGAAGGGGTCTGAAAACTTTCTGAATGCACTGTATGTATATTATACAGTTAAAGATAATTAGCTTAAAATGACTTAGCTATCACAATCATGTTCATCTATCATCAGAAAAATAAAAAAAAATTGATATACAGAATTTTTCATTGAATAGTTGTGCAATTGATTATGGTAATAAACAATGTGAAATAGGAACACTAAGGTCTGGATTCAATCCGTAACACGTTAAAGCTCGATTGAAATCTAAAGGCAATGTTTCTGCGTTCGTGGAGACTGCATTCACGGTAATCACATTTTACCGTTAGTCTTAAATGTAACCTAGTACAACTTACATACAAAAATGATATTACAGCCTGAACGCTTCTATCCAAGCATGTCATTGTTATTTTAATTAAAAGTGGCCATAAACAATACAGATTAAATGTTTTAATAAAAAGCAGGGCTATATAGGAAAATATCTTAATTCCAAACTATCGAACAACATTTATTGTGTGTTTGTATTTTCAATCTTCTAAGAATGTATTTCATTTTTCTTCAGGACAGAAACAAAAAGCTTTCAATGCATTACTGGACCTAACAAAATGAATATACTAATCGATTGAAGTTGATTGATTGAAGGCTGAAAGGAATGATTGTTATTATTACATGTATTTCCTCACTGATTTTCTCACTGAAAACCAGTCTTCACACACAGCACAGCAGCCATCCTGAGACCTGCCAGATCGTTCACTTTGAACACATCACAAACATCTGTTCAACAAATGCTGTCATTGTCTTTCCATGCAAGACCTGAGCCCAGAACTTGACTTACTGTGAAACTGCATCAGTTTTAACATTTGGCAACTTCACATAAAGGCCAATGTTTGAGGGTTCACTTACTTTGTTTTAAAGTATAATGTTTTATTTTTCTGAGAGACAAATTGCACCGCTTTTATCTTTGTATTATTTCAAGATTATATTGCATACATGTAGTTATGTGCTTGACAGTCAGCTAAAAACACAATACAATTATTCTTTGCACACCCTCTCCATATTCATGGGTAGTCCCTAAATGAGATCGGAAAATCAATCTAAAACTCAATTTATAAAGAGGGAAAAGTTAATATGGCTTCCAGAAGCTTCCATGGTTCTGCCACTGGCCTCAGCCCAGGATTAGCAAGTGGGACATTAGTTAGAGTCTCCTTCCTGCCACACGCAGTCTGGTCCCATGTGACTGGGATTTCCCCAGGGACTGACACTGATGGACACACCTGCCAGCGCAGAATTAATATTTGTGGCTGTGTGAGTTTCCTGCACTGAGGACTTGATACATCTTCCCAGACAGTGAGTATTTATTCGAACCACCTATCTGACTACAAGGCATACAGCTGTGGCTACTGTGAACGTTACAGTCAATAATAAGTCACCATGCAATGAGAAACAGCAACATGGTCAACTCCCCCTTCTCAGCAGCCTAGGAGAAGAAAATACTACCATTTATGGAAGATATGTCTCAATTGTTGCATGGTTGGCTGTAGAAAATCACTGTGAATGAGATTGAGAGTACATCTAAGAAATACTTCATTTAGGTGGGCTGTCTTTTTCCATAACGATTGGCCGTAGCCAAGGTGTTGAGGTGTGCTGTTGACTGTCTCATATCGGTCACTAGGTTCGGAACAATAGTGCTGTTCTAGGACTTTTGCAAAATGGATGTTTCTAATATTCTAGTGACAGATGATGTGCAGAACGAAGTGTTTGTGTATAGATTTTGTGCTCAAAACCTGTGTAAAAAAATCCACTCATGAAAAGCTCTCCAAGTCTCCATTAAAGCTGAAAACATCTGCTCAATGATGACTGATTTCTGGGGTATCATCTGAAAGGGCCGTCAGAACGTTCCTAACCCAGTTGGTCATTTGAGTGGACAGTAATATCTTCTACGCTGTTACACAACATCAGAGTAAAGTTGAGACAACATTGCGTACCATATACAGGTGTAGGATCTTAATTTGATCACCCTGTTGCAGGAGAACTTTTCTGGGTATTTCCAGTATATTTAGGTTTAAAAGGGCTCTGAAACTTGTAATTTCCACTGACATTTTTGACTTGATTGTCCCTTTTTGAAAAATATATCAACAATTATAATCCACATATATTTCGCATTTCCTGTTGCTGCAGGATTATTTTCCTGCTGTGGAAAACTGCAAATTGTTGTCAGATCTGACCCGTACTGTACCATGTTCTCTCTCCCGGCCTCTGTCTCCCTCTCCCTACCTCTCTCTCCTTCCCTCTCTCTCGCCTCCCTCCCTCCATGGACTCTCTGCCAGAGATGTGCACCTGCATTAGATGCCTAGTCTATCCCGTGTCAGCTGAGGGACTCTGTCTAGTGAAAGTGTTTTTAATAAGGACTTTGTGTAAGTTTTATCCCCCTCTTGTCTTCACACACATAGACTACAGCAGCTGGCTGCAACTCATGGAAACACGTGGCGACAGTTTCTATTGTTCTGAGTGTGGCTGTATCCGTTATGTACAGTACAGCTTGGTCTCATGCCCTTTAATGGATGATTCAGGTGTAGAAAATTTGAGTTCTGACCAATCAATCGCTCCGACAATCAACATATGATACATTCATACAGTTAGAAACAAAACAGAGTGCTAACATAATGTGTTCCCATTGCATTCCAGAATGCTGAATGAATAATTAGGTTAGGTTGAAGGGACACAGTTTAAGGATCACTTAGAGAAATATACCCAAATCCCTCTATCGTTGGTGGTAATGTCTGTAGTAAATACCTCCTGCATTGACCCGATGCCAAAAGGAATGACTGAACAGCATGCTACCAAGTTTACATTTGCTCTCATCCATGGTGTTTCAGGGGATTATTGGCCAACAGAAACACAGAAATGACGGGTGTTTGTGTCTTGGGGTCGTAGATCTTGGTCCTGTAGACATATGCAGCTTGGCCATAACATTCTGGCAAAGCCATTTGGGATGGAAAGAAAAGCAAGAGGCTTGTAAGTGCTATCATCAGTAGGATGATGAGTAAGGATTAATAGTAATGGCATGGAAGAGTGGAATTGCTTTTCTTGAGGGTGTTGACTTGTAAATCTACTGTAGTTTGGTCTTGCCTAGACAACTCCACTATATCTCGAGTTAAATGTATGGAATAGGCTGCTCAGATCTTAGAGATGCTGTGTTGTCTTGCATTGGTTATTTCTATTCCGCTCCCCTGTGGTTGTCTCCTCTCCTCTTGGTGGTTACACAAGCTAAAATAGGAGGCTGGTGACAAATTAGTGCATGGTCAGTGAAGCCAAGTCTAAAGGGGGAAACTCCTGAGATGAAAAAGGCACACAAACGTTTTAGTGGATTTACAAAAGGAAGCCGTGATTTACTGCTGCTCTCCAGATGGTTTAGAACGTCCAGATGTTGAAGTGAGAGGGTTTTAAACCGGGCAGGTTGTCTGACCTGCACTTTCGCACAAAGACAACATAAATACATGTCGTTGAGATGTTAACGATGTCACGGTAGGGGGTGAGTCTGGAAGAATGCAGACTCAGTCCTTGGTTACTAGAAGCTCTCTGAAAACCAGATCAGAGCAGAAAGAGCAGAAAGGGTTTGGAATTTATGTTTGCAGAAGAAAGCAGATTTTCTGGGTAATCAAAAGGATGAGGCAGATCTGTTGTGTCTCATTTATCTCGAAAGCTGACAGCCAACTGTTTTTACATCACAGAATTCTTCAAAGACACTATTTCTTCCAGGGGTTGGTATCCAAGAGGTAAAAGTGTTGCTGCAGTAGCTTGGTTCCAGATCCAATTGTCTTGTCTTGTACAACTTGGTGTGACAATGACCATAGGAGCTGGCAAGACAGCACAAACAGATCTGGGTCCAGGCTTTTGCTGTGGCAGTTAGGCCAGCGTCCAGGTCCGTAGCCAGGGTCTGAGTTTTAGTGAGGCCCGGAGGAATATTTAACAAAGTTAAAGCTCATTTACTACATTTCTATAAAATGTTCTATTTGGAAACAAAGAAAAACAAGCAAATATTACCCCAGACATTATCACATTGGTTGCTGTAGCTTCATTCACCTCAGTCAATCTACAAACACATAGCCTATTAGCTATACAATTAGCCGCTACACAATAACTCACATTAACTCAGCACCGGGATTAAAAATAATTGTAATTTAATATGCACATAGGAAGATCAGGGCCCCTGGGAATGTGCCCTGCGTGCTTGGTCGGCAATTCGGACATGATTACTAAACTCAGCAAAAAATGTCCTCTCACTGTCAACGGCGTTTGTTTTCAGCAAACTTAACATGTGTAAATATTTGTATGTACATAACAAGATTCAACAACTGAGACATAAACTGAACACGTTCCACAGACATGTAACTAACATAAATTGGGGTCAAAATTTAAAGTAACAGTCAGTATCTGGTGTGGCCACCAGCTGCATTAAGTACTGCAGTGCATTTCCTCCTCATGGACTGCACCAGATTTGCCAGTTGTTGCTGTGAGATGTTACCCCACTCTTCCACCAAGGCACCTGCAAGTTCCCGGACATTTCTGGGGGGAACGGCCCTTGCCCTCACCTTCTGATCCAACAGGTCCCAGACGTGCTCAATGGGATTGAGATCCAGGCTCTTCACTGGACATGGCAGGACACTGACATTCCTGTCTTGCAGGAAATCACGCACAGAACGAGCAGTATGGCTGGTGGCATTGTCATGCTGGAGGGTCATGTCAGGATGAGCCTGCAGGAAGGATACCACATGAGGGAGGAGGATGTCTTCCCTGTAACGCACAACATTGAGATGGCCTGCAATGACAACAAGCTCAGCTCTATGATGCTGTGACACACCGCCCCAGACCATGACAGACCCTCCACCTCCAAATTGATCCCGCTCCAGAGTACAGGCCTCGGTGTAACACTCATTCCTTCGACGATAAACGCAAATCCAACCATCACCCCTGATGAGACAAATCCATGACTCTTCAGTGAAGAGCACTTTTTGCCAGTCCTGTCTGGTCCAGCGACTGTGGGTTTGTGTCCATAGGCGACGTTGTTGCCGGTGATGTCTGGTGAGGACCTGCCTTACAACAGGCCTACAAGCCCTCAGTCCAGCCTCTCTCAGCCTATTGCGGACAGTCTGAGCACTGGTGGAGGGATTGTGCGTTCCTGGTGTAACTCTGGCAGTTGTTGTTGCCATCCTGTGCCTGTTCCACAGGTGTGATGTTCGGATGTACCGATCCTGTGCAGGTGTTCTTACACGTGGTATGCCACATCCTGTCTCCCTGTAGCGCTGTCTTAGGAGTCTCACAGTACGGACATTGCAATTTATTGCCCTGGCCACATCTGCAGTCCTCATGCCCCCTTGCAGCATGCCTAAGGCACGTTCACGCAGGGACCCTGGGCATCTTTCTTTTGGTGTTTTTCAGAGTGTCCTAGGTTTTCATAACTGTGATCTTAATTGCCTACCGTCTGTAAGCTGTTGATGTCTTAATGACCATTTCACAGGTGCATGTTCATTAATTGTTTATGGTTCATTGAACAAGCATGGGAAACAGTGTTACAACCCTTAACAATGAAGATCTGTGAAGTTATTTTGATTTTTACGAATTATCTTTGAAAGACAGGGTCCTGAAAAAGGGATGTTTCTATTTTTGCTGAGTTTACAAGTTTAGATAGCTGGCAATACTAATTAGATTCATTTACCAATCCAAAACGTTTTAATTGACATGGGCTTATTAAGTGGCTGTCAGTGAGTAACATATAACTGCTGACGCACAGCCAAGATTCGAAATTGAACCTTGTGTATTCTACTTGTCTAACTCTCAACATTAAGTTGAGACCCGGACAGTTCCTAAATGTTTTATTTATTTTGTATTATTAACATGGCTCAGACCTCAGTGTCCTCATATGTAGCTATGGCCCTGCCAGTGTTATCTCTAGTAATATATTTGTTATTTTATTCAATACCAAAAACGGTTTGCAGGTTGTTTTTATTCTCTTTAAGTGGAAACTCACCCAGTTTGGTATGACATAAGTATAATTTCCTTGACCCATGGCACAGTTGAAGACAGATATGTCACCCACATTGCACTTTTGATCTACAGTAAGTCAATGATTTTTCTTCTTCTGGGGATTTCCAAGGTCTTCCCTAGCTCTTCCAATGCTATTTTCTTGCTATTTCTCCACTATACTCCATTCAGCCCAGCATGTCTTTTCCCTGTCCCAGTCGCTGAGCAATTTTCCAACGTTTTTTTATTTTTCCCAGCAGTCATCAGGACATTTTAGTTCACCACTACCAATCTTCTCTTCTCTGCTGCCAAAGTGCTACATGCTGTTGCTGCCCCGCTGGCTTTTCCAACCGCTAGATCCCTGACTCCACACCAATGCTGGGCAGACCTGGGCCCTGTTCATTAGGCACTAAACGGAAGAAAACACACTGAATCAAGAAGGGACTACCCGCACTTGTCCAATAGGAAATACACATTTTTGTTTTCCATTGTAAAACGTTTATTTTAGTATGTTTTGTGGCCTAATGAATAGGACCCTGGCACGGTGCTGAGGCTCCTGGAGAAACTACTAAACATTCAGACTACTGGGAAGTGACCGCTTCCTTTTCCTCTTGCAGCTGAGGAAACAGAGACGTCATGCCTATTGCAAATGTTCCCTCGTATCCATTTGTAGGATATAAACGTACAAGATGCAGTTTCCTTTACACACACTTCATTCACTGATATTGAATTTGACCGTCAATGCCCCTTCAAAATAGGAACATGCCGCTTCTGGGAGGAACAGCGCTGATTGTTCGTTGTTATGCCACTAACTGTCCAGGTGTTTATTACAAAGCCAGATCAAAAAAAGAGAGGCACACACAGGCAGAAGTAAGGAGGGAGAGAAAGAAAGAAAGAAAGGAAGAGAGTCTCCATGAAGGTGTTTTGCTAAAGGGGTATTGTGGCGAGGCAGTGGTTGGTCTTTGGGGACTAAATAAATCAGGAGACCAGAGCGAGGGCAGTGGAGGAGAAGTGAGGAGAGGGAAAGAGAGGAAGGGAAGTGGAAGAGAGCAGATTGTTGACAGACAACCCCTGTACTCTGTCTAGGCCTCTCCATCCTAGGAAGTCTGTATGTTTCAGTCCTGGCTGAAATTCCTGTGTGAAAATGAATGAATGAATCTTGAAAAATATAACTTAAATAACTTAAATTCATCAATTGAATGTCCTGAATTAAAACCACAGGAGGCAGCCAGGTTGAGGTTTTAACACTACTCCACACACACACACACACACACACACACACACACACACACACACACACACACGCACGCACGCACACACACACACACACACACACACGCACACGCACGCACGCACACACACACACACACACACACACACACACACACACACAGGTAAAGTTTTAACGCTGCTCCACTGCATGGTCTGAATGCAGCCAGTTAAACAGTATGCTAGATTGAAAAAGACAGGGAAGAGAAGGGGAAGCGTTCAGAAGGACTGGAGCCTCGACAGGTGGTTTGTTTGAAGACGATAAAGGTTGGAGTGAAGTAGAGAGCTGTAAAGAGAGGAAGAGAGGAGGACAGAGAGCTATAAACAAATGCCATGGGAGACATAATGTGAGTGACCAGCACTTTCCTCTTTCCTTATGGCCACAGAGCTTAAAACACTTTATAGCCTGTGAGGGGATACAGCATAAACCAGATCCCTGGGGATTATTCACAGTCGAAGAGCAGGAGTGCTGATCTAGGATCAGTTTTTGCCCTTTAAATAAGAAAGGGACCTGATCCTAGATCAGCACTCCTACAGTACTCTGTTACGCTTTGTGAATACGGACCCAGATCACTAGGGGTTATTTACAAAGTCTAAGAGTAGCAGTACTTATCTAGGATCAATTTAGCCTTTTAGGTCATAATGATTAAGACTAGAACAGCATTCCTAATCTGAGACACGTTTTGAATATGGGGCCCTGGTGGGGAGTGTCTCAGTGCAACATAGCTCAGAAGTCCTCACAACCTTGGTGGATTATCAGGTACTTGGTATACGGAAATAAAACCATCAATACCATTTTGTACAACTTGTCACCCACTGGAAAAGGACATCATGTTTATATTCTTAAAACAACTTCAACATCTGTATACTCTTATACTCTTACACTACTGTATTTATTCTGAGTTCTGAATATTTTTTTCTTATGTGAACAATACTGTCTAATAACCCAAACACATAACCCTCAGACTTGTACTTACTGTAGCACTTCCATAACCCAGTTAGGCTACTTTTACCTACAGTAGTTACCTTGCTTCTCTTTGGTTGAGAACCAGATGCCCACATGTTGTTTCCCACATGTGATCTGGCACAGGAAACAGGCTGTCAGTCAGACAGAGAGTGTGTGTGTGTGTGTGTGCGTACATGCTTGTGGTTTATGTGTGTGTGTGTACTGAGTATAGTACAGTGCACCTAGTTCCAGTCTCCCGTCTGTAGCACCTCATCACGTCTCCTGAAGAACAACTTTTAACCCGCGACCAAAAATGTCAGAGGTCAACAAAATAAATCATGTTCACTTCCGAATGACATTATCAGCCAAAGCTGTCCAAAATGTCTCTGACTGTCCAGGGATCTACAGGTTGTGTGTGTGTGTGTGTGTGTGTGTGTGTGTGTGTGTGTGTGTGTGTGTGTGTGTGTGTGTGTGTGTGTGTGTGTGTGTGTGTGTGTGTGTGTGTGTGTGTGTCCGATAGAATACAGGGATCCTTATGCTACATCTGCCTGACTCTTTCTCAGCAGTGGTTGCCTTCTATTCATAGCAATTATTGGTCATTAAATAATAAACCATGGCTTTTCCTTTCAAATTGGAATAATGAAAAGGACAAATGTGAAATATGAAAGAAGCATATGTGCTAATGGCAGACTTTTGCACATGTTATGACCGACCTTTCATCACTTCCACTACCCCCACACACATTTCTGCATGGACTGGAGATGTCTGGCATGTGTTAAACTGTCCGGAACAGGAGAGAGAGAGAAAGTGGGAGAGGGAGAGACACAGAGAGAGAGAGCGAGAGAGAGAGCGAGAGCGAGAGAGAGAGAGAGAGAGAGAGAGCGAGAGAGAGAGAGAGAGAGAGAGAAAGCGAGAGAAAGCGAGAGAGATGTGGGGGGCAAGGGAGTGAATAAGCTGAGAGAAAGAGAGAGTAATTGGAAGGTAGGTAGTAGAAAGCACTTGAACAAAATGAAATAAAACAAACTATATGGTACTTCTCAAAATCCTTTGTCAGCAATATTACTCAGAATATCACACGGTTGAGCACTTCACTCTAAAGCCATGGACCACAGTAGATCTAAACTAGAGACCGTCAGTGTTCACATTGTTGCCTGGTCACGGTCAATAGGAGTGGTCGCAATGTGACGGCCCCTATGTGGTGTCTTTATGGTCATGATGCTATGTAACAACATGCTAAGACAATATTATTACAAGAAATAAAACAGTGTTATTACAAAGACAACTGAATGTAATACATCTGCTTCTGACCATTTCCCTAGAATCCGACATAGGACCCTTGAAGTAAATAGTTATTAGAAGGTACAGTTTGTCCAGCCAAGCCAAGCCTGGCCCCAGCTCTGCTCTGCCGTCTCAGAGAGTTACAGTCTATGGCCCATAGAGTTCCATCTCGTCTCTCCTCTGTGGTGGTGTGGTTGGATGTTATTGTTTAAAGAACAAACCCCTCTGCCCTCTGCAGAGAGCCTGAGCCCCCGACGGTGAGGGCCTTCATAAATCTTCACTGTGACTGGAAGTTCCTGGCTGAGGCAGGGCAGCTTGGACGCCTTGTCTGTGCGTATGTGTGTATATGTGTATTTCTCTGTGTGTGTGTGTGTGTGTGTGTGTGTGTGTGTGTTTTGTGTGAGAAAGAGATAGTTGAAAGGTGGACAAAAGCACCAAACCAAACCGCTGGGCTCAGCTCCTCTCAGGATGTGTAGAAGCTGCAGCACCGTGCTATGTGGTACCCAAGGGGCCGTGAAATAACATCAACAGTGGCCCAGGCATGGTGCGCCACCGGGGATCATGTGACGTGTGTGTGTGTGTGGAGACTGTGTGACAATGTGACAAGAGGTGTGTGTGTGTACAGTATGTGTGTGTGGACAAAAAATTTTGAGAAAAGTAAGGAGCGTTCTGTTTGTGGAAACCAGGTGTGTGTATGTGTGTTTGTTTGTGTGTATGTGTCTGTGTGTGTGCGTGGGTGTGTGTGTGTGTGTGTTTGTGCTGCTGTTGCAACACTCGTCCTGTGGGGGCAGTATACCCACTGCTACCACTGCCATAGGCTAGACTGCCCTCATGTGCTTTCCCACCAGCGTGTTTCCTGTCTGCAATATAGCATCGACAACCTAGACCAGGGATCATCAACTAGATTCAGCAGTAGGCCGAGTTTTTCTTGAGCGCATGGTCAGGGGGCCGAAACATAATTACAAATCACTTGTAGACTACAAATTGACAGCAAAAAGCCCAAACAGATATGATATTTGACTAAAAGATAATCATTTCAAACCTTTCTTATGTTTGTATACGACCACATATAGACAGCATCCCTCTGTAATGCATGGGAATAGTTTGGAACAGATTTCATAAAGTCAAATGACTTCCTGACGATTTTACATGGTTTTACAGTATTTTATGTCCAACAATAAAAATAAATCATATTTTTTGTTTGCTCAGAAAACTTGAGGGGACAAATACAACCCTCCACAAACCTAATCCAGTTGGGGAACCCTGACCAAGAGTAAGTGAATTGAAATTGTGTGTAAATTCATGAATTCAAAGCCTATTATTTTCCTATGATGATTTTTGTCGATTTCTGCAATTAATTTCAATTAAATTCCTGAATTGAAAACGTAATGAACCTCAACCTAATTCTGCATCCCGGAATGAAAAATAATGGAAGACATAATTTCTGCATATTTCCATTAGGGAACGCCCACTCTGTAAAGTGAGCTTGTGCAATAACTCAATTTGCCTTTGCACTCCTTCTAAACAACGCGATTTTTGCAAAGTGTAAAGTCTACAAAACTTAGTCCACTCTGTTCATAACATATTCTAGTTTTGGGAACAGAAAACTGTTTGAGGTCAAATGTTTAATCGATGAGAACATTTGCAGAATGTCGGCCAAAATCTATCTCATTCTATCTTCTCCCACAGCCCGCCTGTAGGCTTCCTCTCACTAACATATTTGGTAGTGAGTGGAAAGGCCAACCGGATGCTTCACATTTATACATCCAGTGAAATATCTGTCTCATTGTTCTATCTGTGCTATGGCCCTAAAGGATAAATATTATTATTTTCCTTCAATTAAATAACACGATTGAGAACATCAGTAGACAGTATATGGGCCTGCAGTATATTATGGTGATTTAAAGCAAAAGTTATGGTAAATAATTTCTGTTAAGTATTTGAACAGTTCATGTACAGGCATTGAACTGGGAGGATTTCAGAGTTAAGCCATGAGTATTAGTACTGTTCTCTCCTTCCTACTTCCACCTTCTACCGCTTATTTGTCTTCCTCCTGTTATGTGAGTTGTCAATGGACTATTATACAGATGAATAAAATATCAAATCCCTTCCCTGTCTCTGTACGTCTCAAGCTGAGGTCCAAACAGTTTTTATAGAGTGGTTTTCTGGCATTAGTGACAGAGAGAGAATGAGAGACCAGAGAGAAAGACAGAGAGAGAATGAGAGAACAGAGAGAAATACAGAGAGAGAATGAGAGAACAGAGAGAAAGACAGAGGGAGAATGAGAGAACAGAGAGAAAGACGGAGAGAGAACGAGAGAACAGAGAGAAATACAGAGAGAGAATGAGAGAACAGAGAGAAAGACAGAGGGAGAATGAGAGAACAGAGAGAAAGACAGAGAGAAAATGAGAGAACAGAGAGAAAGACAGAGAGAGAATGAGAGAACAGAGAGAAAGACAGAGGGAGAATGAGAGAACAGAGAGAAAGACAGAGAGAAAATGAGAGAACAGAGAGAAAGACAGAGAGAGAGAAAAAGATAGAAAGAAAAAGTGAGAGCGCTCTCCTTCGTTCTCCTTCTCTTCCTTCTCTGACTTCCACATCCACAGGATATGCACCATGTATTTTTGGCTGGGCGGTGGTGGAGACAGCGTGAAGTATTGCGATGACAGAGAACGGTTTGTCCAGTGTCTTGGGGCTTAAGCCTCTGTTTGGTTTGGCACCCAGTGTGGGGGATCTCTGGTGCCAAATACCAACAGCCTTCCCCTCTCTCCTCTCACACCCCATTGATAACGTGAATGACGGGGCGTCCAGTTAGTCATCGGATCGCAAATCAATGCCTCATCGGAGGCCATATACCACTAGAGGCCATTATAGAGGCTGGTGCTGTATGTCCATGTTACTACTGTGTGTGTACAGGGGGACTAGAATACTTCAAACAAATATTTCACATAGTGTAAATGGGAATGCGTGTGTGTGTGTGTGTGTGTGTGTGTGTGTGTGTGTGTGTGTGTGTGTGTGTGTGTGTGTGTGTGTGTGAACCGACAGGGTGCTGGCACCAGGGACTCAGCGTTTCTTCTTCTTAACTCTCCTCCCATCCAGTCCTCCTGTCCTCTTCTCCTCTCCTCCCCTCCTCAGTTTCTCCTGTCCTCTTCTCCTCTCCTCCCCTCCTCAGTTTCTCCTGTCCTCTTCTCCTCTCCTCCACTCCTCAGTTTCTCCTGTCCTCTTCTCCTCTCCTCCACTCCTCAGTTTCTCCTGTCCTCTTCTCCTCTCCTCCCCTCCTCAGTTTCTCCTGTCCTCTTCTCCTCTCCTCCACTCCTCAGTTTCTCCTATCCTCTTCTCCTCTCCTCCCCTCCTCAGTTTCTCCTGTCCTCTTCTCCTCTCCTCCACTCCTCAGTTTCTCCTGTCCTCTTCTCCTCTCCTCCCCTCCTCAGTTTCTCCTGTCCTCTTCTCCTCTCCTCCCCTCCTCAGTTTCTCCTGTCCTCTTCTCCTCTCCTCCACTCCTCAGTTTCTCCTATCCTCTTCTCCTCTCCTCCCCTCCTCAGTTTCTCCTGTCCTCTTCTCCTCTCCTCCACTCCTCAGTTTCTCCTGTCCTCTCCTTCTCTCCTCCCCTCCTCAGTTTCTCCTGTCCTCTTCTCCTCTCCTCTTCTCCTCAGTTTCTACTGTCCTCTTCTCCTCTCCTCCCCTCCTCAGTTTCTCTTGTCCTCTTCTCCTCTCCTCCCCTCCTCAGTTTCTCCTGTCCTCTTCTCCTCTCCTCCCCTCCTCAGTTTCTCCTGTCCTCTTCTCCTTTCCTCCCCTCCTCAGTTTCTCCGGTCCTCTTCTCCTTTCCTCCCCTCCTCAGTTTTTCCTGTCCTCTTCTCCTGTCCTCCCCTCCTCAGTTTCTCCTGTCCTCTTCTCCTCTCATCCACTCCTCAGTTTCTCCTGTCCTCTTCTCCTCTCATCCCCTTCTCAGTTTCTCCTGTCCTCTTCTCCTCTCCTCCACTCCTCAGTTTCTCCTGTCCTCTTCTCCTCTCCTCCCCTCCTCAGTTTCTCCTGTCCTCTTCTCCTCTCCTCCCCTCCTCAGTTTCTCCTGCCAGACTCCACAGCATCCCGCTGTGCAGACAGATGAGGACATGGACTACAGAGAAGCCTGGCCCTTCATAACTGTCTGTGTGTGTGTGTGTGTGTGTGTGTGTGTGTGTGTGTGTGTGTGTGTGTGTGTGTGTGTGTGTGTGTGTGTGTGTGTGTGTGTGTGTGCGTGTGTGTGTGACACTCTACATCAATGTTCCACTAGAAACCATCCAGAGAAGAAAGGGGGGAACAGAGGAGGAGAATCAACAATGGGCTCAGCTTTTTATTGTACATATCTAAAGCTGGACAGAAGGTGTGTTTATGTGCAGAGACACAGATGGTTAACTGGAGGGGCTATTTGAAAAGATATGTGAACACAGGAGTGTGTACACCTAAGTGTATGTGTGTGTGTTTTTGTGCCCTCGCCTGTGCATGTGTGAGTGAGTGTGTGTTTGCGTGTTTGTGTGTGTATGTGTGTGTGCATGTGCATACGTACTAAATACAAACAATAACACAACATCAATAAAAAGACAACTGAAAGATTAGAATCGGTCAGCCATTTCCAATTTTCCTGCTCCATGAGAATATAAAGGTTTAGCCAAGCTATGCAACACACTGTATACACATTTCAAAGTTCTGTTCAACAATGATATGCAGTTCTGTTTGGTTGGCGTTGGCAAGAGTTTTCTGTGTATTTCGCTTGGCAATGAAAACCTCATCCAGTTCCAAGGCTGAAAATGGATCTATCTAGTGTATTACTGTATATATGATATACCACGGCTTTCAGCCAATCAACATTCAGGGCTCGAAACACCCAGTTTATAAAAGGTGGTATAATAAAAACAACAATGACATAAAAACTCACTCTACCTTGGTGAATGGACCTACGCTTTAGCGTGTTTGAACAGTTTGTGTGGTATCCCAACCTCCTTGGTGTTTGTGGTCCTCCATGGAATTTAAGGTGTGTGTGTGTGTGTGTGTGTGTGTGTGTGTGTGTGTGTGTGTGTGTGTGTGTGTGTGTGTGTGTGTGTGTGTGTGTGTGTGTGTGTGTGTTGAAAAGAAAGTTAGTGCTGCCTCCGTGGCCTAGGCGTCTACTTTGCCAAATCTCCAATGGCGTATGGATCCAAGGTGGTCTGACTGGAACTACTTTCTCTGGAGCCCACTGAAACTCAATAGCCATGTTACAATCCCAGCGATAGATCAGATACAGTATTGAAATTTAAATAACTTTATTGTTCCTGGAGGGAAGGTCTATGCCAAGGTAACCTAGCGTAGCAAGTGTAAAAATAAATGCCTGAAACTAGATCCCCTAAATACGGTCGGGGAAGGTTATCTTCTGCACTGTTGAACCAATCCAGTCAACATGGAGGAGGAGTTAAGTATCACCTTGTTAACGTCCAAAAGTGGAAGTCACGTCACAGGCTCTCTTTCCATTTCCAGTGAAAAGCAGAACATCTGGTTGTTGGGGACTTGGCAGAAAGCTAATGACAAGTTGATGCAGCTATTATCACAACACAGTGGAAGATGTAGCGAGGTCTTATTCAGTGTTACGACGGTCTGCTAGCCAGCTGTAGGTAAAACAGTCTCTTTACAAGAAGCCCATCATGCCTCTCCATAATACAGTCTCACGCTGAGCCACAATGAGAGGTAGGTAGTCTGTAAAAACTCTCACTTCACTAAATATACATCCAGCCAGAGGCTAGGTTCTTGCATCCCCATTACTCTAGCTGTCTAGCAGCGCTCATCAAAAGCTTCAGTAAGTTCAAAAGGACGAGTTGAAGCATACAGTGAGGGTTTGAATGTTATACAAGAACTCTCACTACCATGCCTTTGTTAATCTGATAGAAATACATTATATAACTAATTTGAACCCAACACTGTGTATGTCCGTTATAAATTGGATCTTCCAAGCGTGCTGTCATCAGTTTAACAGCTTTTATTCCACCGTAACAGCCAACATTGTTACGGGTGTGATTGACTGACCAATGAGAGACAGTATTCTTGGGGTGTCACTTAGCAATGACCAATGACCATTTCTTGGAAGAGAGAAGACTGAGATTGATCTGTTATGGAGAGTCAAATCCAATCGGCCCCTCAGAAGAGATATCGACCAAATATGACACTTGAAAAGATGTATACTTCTATGGCAACATCATCACACCAATTGGTGGCATTTTATTAGGTTAAGAATCCTCCTAAAGCCCAGAGGTAGTTGTATATCCAACAGATAATTCCTGTGAGCCTGGAGGATACTGGAGGAGACTGAAACATTGGCGAGAGGAGTAGTGAGAGGAGTAGTGATCGTCCGGAAGGCTTCTGGTGGGAGTCCTAATGGCCTCTGAGCTACACTGAGACCTGTGGCTCTGGTAACACGGACAACAATACGCCTTTTATTGTTGCACAGAGAAGCACTCTCTCCTCTAGTCTACTCTTTCATTTGAGTGGGTGTGTGTATCTGTTTTTGCAGTTTGTTGGTGAGCCAGGGGAGCGGAGTTAGAATTTACAGCTTTGGGATTACCTTGCAGGATACTTTTTATAAAATTAATCATCACTGTTATAGTTAAGCCACAATTTATTATTTCCTGTCTGTTTGGTAGGCGAAGCCATTTAGGATGTAATGTTATCATTGAAAACAAAACTCTAGCTGCTGCTTTTTATGAGTTAACCTCTTCTACAAAATATTGCTCTTCGCATTCCTGTGTGATTTACTTGTATTTTGACTGACTTGATGGACATCCAGTCACACAGGATTGTAAAAGACAAGAATAGAACTAGTGTTCTGGAAACAAGACTTACAGTACGTATTGTAGATCACTTCAATGGCCTGAAATGGCTAAACTTAGGCCTACAGTAAGCTGTGGCCCTCTCCTGCAGTCAATGACAAAACCGTTTCCTTATATTTCAGGCTTCTGTGATGTATATAAAGTGTAATATTAGCATGCAAACTCCAAATGGAATACATTTCAACATGGTACAGGTGTTTTTTAAGCCCATAACATTCTTTGTGAGGTGTATACTTTATTTAAGAACACCAAGAAACCCTCTGAGTGACCCTGATTTAGCCCACTGCAGTAAAAGGTTAAGCAGCCTAGCTACTCCCTCTCTGTGTTGAAGAGGGTCTACCAGGGTCACCTAGTGGTTACCCTGACCACACTACATACTACTCTGTCTCAAGGGCGGCAGGTAGTCTAGTGGTTACCCTGACCACACTACATACTACTCTGTCTCAAGGGCGGCAGGTAGTCTAGTGGTTATCCTGACCACACTACATACTACTCTGTCTCAAGGGCGGCAGGTAGTCTAGTGGTTATCCTGACCACACTACATACTACACTGTCTCAAGGGCGGCAGGTAGTCTAGTGGTTATCCTGACCACACTACATACTACTCTGTCTCAAGGGCGGCAGGTAGTCTAGTGGTTATCCTGACCACACTACATACTACTCTGTCTCAAGGGCGGCAGGTAGTCTAGTGGTTATCCTGACCACACTACATACTACTCTGTCTCAAGGGCGGCAGGTAGTCTAGTGGTTATCCTGACCACACTACATACTACTCTGTCTCAAGGGCGGCAGGTAGTCTAGTGGTTATCCTGACCACACTACATACTACTCTGTCTCAAGGGCGGCAGGTAGTCTAGTGGTTATCCTGACCACACTACATACTACACTGTCTCAAGGGCGGCAGGTAGTCTAGTGGTTATCCTGACCACACTACATACTACTCTGTCTCAAGGGCGGCAGGTAGTCTAGTGGTTATCCTGACCACACTACATACTACTCTGTCTCAAGGGCGGCAGGTAGTCTAGTGGTTATCCTGACCACACTACATACTACTCTGTCTCAAGGGCGGCAGGTAGCCTAGTGGTTAGAGCGATGGACTTATAATCAAAAGGTTGCAAGATTGAATCCCCAAGCTGACAAGGTAAAACTCTGTCGTCCTCCCCCTGAACAAGGCAGTTAACCCACTGTTCCTCGGCCGTCATTGAAAATAAGAATTTGTTCTTAACTGACTTATTTAACCCGCCCAGTTAAATAAACATGCCTTTAACTGAGTAAGTACCGGTCCTTTTACAGTAATAAAGGCAGTTTTGACAACATGCCGGTTGGTTTTATGCCTGTTCACTAACTACCTTTCCTCAGGAGAACCATACATACCATCCTCTCCTTCCTTCCTGCCTCCATTAGTTCCCCAACAACCACAGGGGACTGAGAGCCCTGGTGGTCCGCGTGGAAGATGAAAATATCTGTGTGGTTAAGCTCGGCCATTTCCCGTCCAAATGATCTCCAAGACACATCAATCATGGGCCTCTCAAGGCAAAATGGCTGAAGTAGAGTTTTCTAGCCCCAGCCACACTGCTAGCTAGTACACACACACACACGCGCACACACACACACGCGCACACACACACACACACACACACACACCCACACACACACACACACACACACACACACACACACACACACACACACACACACACACACACACACACACACACAGACACACACACACACACACACACACACACACACACATACACACACTATTCTATTTCATGTGTTTATTTATTTTTGGCAGTCTAGGATCTAGGTTGAATTATACGTTCCTAAAGGATGGTGCCATCATCTATCACACTGTAAAAAATATATACGCTAAGTAATCCATGTAGTTTACATTACATCATAGAGGCTGTGTCACAGAATATAGCCCTGTCACTGTGAAATAAAGTGATATGGATGTAAAATCACGGTGTTAGAAGTTGCAGCTGACATTTTCGTTTGCAATCATTGGTTTTCTCTTAAATGGTCTAATTTGATAGATGCAGGGATTGCATTAGCCCAACTGGATTGGAGTGGATCAGTGTAAGTCATTGCATTGGCTTCCCTTATGACAACTACTCCATCATATGATTCCATGTCACATAAAGTCAGTAGGGAGTTGAAGGGCCCTACCCCTTCTCCTCTCCCTCCTTCCATACCACATCATCTCCTCTGGACCTGCCTGGTCTAGCAGCAGATGAGCTGTAATGCAATAACAGAAAGATGCCAATCAGACACCCCAGGTGTGAATCTGTCTCTCTCTCTCGCTCTCTCTCTCTCTCTCTCTCTCTCTCTCTCTCTCTCTCTCTCTCTCTCTCGCTCTCTCTCTCTCTCTCTATCCCTCTCTCTCTCTCTCGCTCGCTCTCTCTCTCTCTCTCTCTCTCTCTCTCTCTCTCTCTCGTTAGGGCTAGGCATGTCTAATTGATTCCAGATGTGGGATGGATGGCAGGGGAGGAAGCCGATTAATGAGAGGTCGACTCTACAGCTTGATGTCTGTTGGTATCACGGCTACAGAAGAATAACAAGAAACTGTTATGGTCAACTGGCCCCTTCATCTAAGGAGATAGTCACATGGATGAGACAGTAGGAATCTGGAACCTGTGCCCTCACATATGCTCATGCATACATAACATACGCAAGTGCACACAGTGGACTGGAAAGATGAATGTGTTCTTTCCTAACATGAGACACTGTTGGTAGTAACAGTTTCAATTTTGATATTGTGAACTGGATTTGAGGATTTTCTTTTGGCCTAACAGAAAGGAGTGGGAATGTCACCTCAACCGTAGAGGGAATAGCAACTTGTAAAGCATGAAAGGTTTTCATCTAACAGAACCTGGTTCTATCCTGGGTCCCGTTGCCAACGTTTTCCCAACATTGGAATAATACGTTAACAATACAATACCCTGTCGGCTCCTGATGTAAACGACCAGGGCTTCGTCCAAAATGGCACCCTATCCCCTACATAGTAGTGCACTACTTTTGATCAGGGCCCATAGGGTGCAATTTGGGACTCAGCCCAGGGCTTGGGCTTTAACGGGAATCCATTTTGATGTCGTGCCAGTCCATTAACTGTGGCTGCCTGGGACCAAGGACTTGTGAAAAACTAATTTCATTGCATTCGTTATTCTTTCATAAAGTGAATGGCAGTGTGTTTGTGTGTTTGTGTGCGTGCGTGTGTGTGTGTGTGTGTTTGTGCGTGCGTGCGTGTGTGTGTGCGTGCGCGTGTGTGTGTGTGTGTGTGTGTGCGTGCGTGCGTTATACTGATTCCTTCAGAAGTACACTGTTACTTACGGTACAGCAGAGGTTTTCCCCACTAAAGTTCTCGGTCTGGACTGTAAACCTGCATACGTAACACACATCTGGTTGATCATTATGTGAGTGGCAGCACACAACACAAGGTGTGTGTGTGTGAGTGTGTGTGTGTGAGCGCATGCTTGGTGTCTGGCCTGGTCCCACCAGTGACTTCATAGACACCAATAAAAAGCCACCTGCCTGGCCATGCCGAAAAGCCCCACCTCTCATAGTGACATTGAACAATGCAAATCAATTCCAATTAAATTATCCGTCACCCCACTTCATCCCCAGGATGCCAAGCTCTGTGGTTCATCCCTGGGAGACCGAGGTTGCTGGAAGTTTAGTGCTTCCAGGTCAGAGGTCACTGAGAAGGGTGATATGAGGGAATATGGGCCCTGCTGCCAAGCTCAAAGCTCTGGAGACTCATACATCACAGCTCTCTGTGTGTCACCTCTCTGTCCTGCTGGGTTCACCCGGCCCGACACACTCTTCAGGAACACCTGTGGCTGTTTCAAGTCCTCTCCTGTGGCTGTGCTACCTCATTTCTCACCATCAATGGATACAACGTATGATATATATACACAGTACCAGTCAAAAATTGGGACACACCTACTCATTCAAGGGTTTTTCTTTATTTTTACTATTTTCTCCATTGTAGAATAATAGTGAAGACATCAGAACTATGTAATAACACATATGGAATCATGGATTAACCAAAAAAGGGTTAAACAAATCATAATATATTTTAGATTCTTCAAAGTAGCCACCCTTTGCCTTGATGACAGCTTTGCACAATCTTGGCATTCTCTCAACCAGATTCATCTGGAAGGCTTTTCCAACAGTCTTGAAGGAGTTTCCACATATGCTGAGCACTTGTTGGATGCTTTTGCTTCACTCAGCGGTTCAACTCCTCTCAAACCATCTCAATTGGGTTGAGGTCAGGTGATTGTGGAGGCCAGGTCATCTAATGCAGCACTCCATCACTCTCCTTCTTGGTCAAATAGCCCTTATACAGCCTGGAGGTGTGTTGGGTCATTGTCCTGTTAAAAAACAAATGATAGTCCCACTATGCGCAAACCAGATGGGATGGCGTATCGCTGCAGAATGCTGTGGCAGCCATTGTCATGGTTTTCCTCCTCTTCATCTGAAGAGGAAAGGCGAGAAGGATCGGAGGACCAATATGCGGCGTGGTAAGTGTCCATGGTTCTTTTAATAAGAAAATCTCAACATGAACACAACTACAAAACAAGAAACGTGAAACCCCGAAACAGTCCCGTGTGGCACAAACACTGACACAGGAAACAATCACCCATAAAATACCCAAAGAATATGGCTGCCTAAATATGGTTCCCAATCAGAGACAACGACAAACACCTGCCTCTGATTGAGAACCACTCTAGGCAACCATAGACTTTCCTAGACAACTAAACTGAACACAACCCCATTAATATAATAAACCCCTAGACAAGACAAAACACATAAATCACCCATATCAAACCCTGGCCTAACCAAAATAATAAAGAAAACAAAGATAACTAAGGCCAGGGCGTGACAGCCATGCTGGTTATGTGTGCCATGAAATCGAAATAAATCACTTACAGTGTCACCAGAAAAGAACCCCCACACCATCACACCCCCTCCTCCATGCTTCACGGTGGGAACCACACATGTGGAGATCACCCGTTCAAGTCCTCTGCATCTCACAAATCAGACAAAAGGACAGATTTCCACCAGTCTATTTTCCTTTGCTCGTGTTTCTTGGTCAAAGCAAGTCTCTTCTTCTTATTGGTGTCCTTTAGTAGTGGCCTGATTCACACAGTCTCCTCTGAACAGTTGATGTTGAGATGTGTCTGTTACTTGAACTGTGTGAAGCATTTATTTTGGGCTTCAATTTCTGAGGTGCATTTAACTCCAAGGAACTTATCCCTGCAGCAAAGATAACTCTGGGTCTTCCTTACCTGTGACAGTACGTTTCATCATAGCCAGTTTCATCACAGCCAGTTTCATCATAGCCAGTTTCATCATAGCCAGTTTCATCATA